>NW_009696201.1:0-48468 GCF_000703405.1 Apaloderma vittatum | reverse complement strand
TGGTGCGGGTTCAATTCCCCGTTCGGTCCCCGTGTGTTGCTTGATCTAGTTGAGAGGCGTCCCTGCCCATGACAGGGAGCTTGGATTAAGTGATCTCTAAGGTCCCTTCCAGCCTAGGCCATTCGATGATTCTGTGTGCTCAAATATAAGTCCATGTTGAAAACCAGAGTGCAGGAGGTGGGGATGACTTCAGGGAACACATTCTTACTGTGGCTGAAACATGAATCTGTATTGATATAGGTCTTTTAGATAAGATTTTCTATGAATGTAAAAGCCAAATATTCTTACAAGTTTCATGATTAACATTCGCCTTTACAGAAATAATATTTACATATATGCCTGAGTTTTTCAGGCTGTTCTTCTGTCAAACTGCATTTAGATCCTTATTCAGCAATAGTTTAAGCTTAACTGCAGTGTTAGCAACAAATGCTAGATTTTTTTTTCCTCTATTTGGCAATTTTTATGTAGGGAAGCTGCTTGTCTACATCCTTCATTATACTGTTATTTTTGATAGAAAGCCATAAAAAAATTATTTCCTCTGAAAACCTCATATTTTGGTTTGGAAATGTTCCCATGGTACCCTACAGGAGCTGGATTTTAAGCCCTACTCGTCTGCTGGATCTGTTGGTGGCTCAGTTTCCCTGGTTGGATCACATTTCTTTTACTGTGCCTAGTTTTACTTCTAAGATCCTCAGGCAAGTCTGCATCCCAGAAAGTAGTCAGTAGAGAACAAGTGATTTAAGATATTAAAGCTGCAATATTTGGAGACTGTGCTAGGATTTCCAGTTTTCCATTTCTAGTGTGAGCATTTTATGGTTGGAGTCTTTTCTGCTCATTTATATCTCCTGAATATATTTGTTTGTAATTCCTATGACAAGCAGATTTATTTGATGAAAACCTTTGTTTAGTTAAAAAATACTTTTTTACCCCAAATAGTTTCAACAGAAATATCAGTGTCAGCACTGTGGCTCTATTCTCACATGTAAAACCAATAATTTAACTTGGTACAGTATTCCTCTGACCTACCTCCAAAAGCAGAAGTGAAATTAAACCAACAGTTCACATCAACCACTTGAGTTGTGAGACTTTGACATGATTTCAATTTTACACATCATTTTCCTCAGTCTGTTGAAATAGATAAGCAAAGTGGGCAGGGGGATAGGATTTTTCAGGACTGGATTTGTAGCTAATGTGGTTGTCAGAGCTAAAGACACGTACATTCCCAGAAGTATTTCTGTCTGTTATTTTTCCTTGATGAGTATCATCTTTCTAAAATCGTCTTTTGCAAGATAATCAAGTATTCCCTGGTGTGTTGCTGATGGTGGTCCCACAGCCGCATACTTTATGGCATGCCTCCATCAACCCTTGACATAGGACAGAAACTGTTACTTGGAGCCACCAATATAAAACTTGAGACAATGAAATAACTTTTAACTGACCTAAATCAAGCATAAACAATAGAGCAGCTTGAAAGGTTTGGTCTACAAGAAATGTCACAGTCTATGGAAGAATGCTTCCTCTGTTTGATCTGTCACTAGGCTTCTCAAAACATGACACTCCTAGAACATAATATACTTTGATGATAAACTAGATTAACTTTCCCAGTACAAATGAAAGGCCACCTGTTGCCAGAATGCCCATATTCCTTGTTGGCTGTCTTGTAGCTGTCATCACTTCAATGCAATCTGCACCCAACATGCTGGAATATAATGAATATGTCAGGAGTTGGAGGTCAGCCATCATAGTACATGAAAACTTGGCTTGCATACAGTGTCAGCATGGAGGCCTCGCCTATCATCTTGTGCAAAGGATTTCTGCACCACTTGATTTGTTTGCACAGGGCTTGTTTCTGTTGGATGGAACACATTTACTGAGAGGCTTTTTGACAGCCCATTCAAACATTTTCAATTTGGAAAATGGTGCTTCCTGTTTCAGGCTCTGTAACTGATGGGTGGTGTGAAATGCCACTGTAGCTGATCACACTTTGTGTTTACTGTTATTATTTTAACATGAAAAGAGCCATGATGAGCACTGAAGTATTCTGATGAGAGAAAAGGATATAGCAGGGATATAGTGTATCCTTCAAATCCTACCCCTTTTATGTACATTTAATAAAACAAAGTTTTTTACTTTTTCTTTATTCAGCCCTGCTGAAGATTATAGGTCTCTCTGGTGGCCTTGTAATTTTTCCAGTGTAAAGATTCCTGGCTCTTATCTATGGTGAATCTAGTGGCTTAGAACACAAATAGAATTTGTCTAAAAAATTCTTAAACTTCTGGTGAGCTCCTGTCCTCATGGTGTGTCCTCTTGGGTGATTTATTCCATTTTTTTCAAAGTGACCTCAAGCATATGAGAAAGGGTTGAATTCTCTTTTATGTCTCTTCTCTACATCCTTCCTTATTATGTTGAAACATTCACACTTTAAGAGCTCTCAGAACATGATAATTCATTTCTTGACATCAACTTTCTTACTCCTCTTCTGCACGACATATCCTTTCTAAAGTTTCACATATTTTCTTGATTTTGTAGGTCAAGTTATCTCTCTCTACATACTCAAATAGAATCTGAGTAAGCCACAATAATATAACTCACCCTGGCCCAGCCTAAGGAGGCTTATCATTTCTGAAAGAGAAATTTCAAAATATTCTTAGTTAACAAATGCTAGGACAATATAATTTTTTCACTTTTAAGAATAAAGTTGGATATCTTACTTATTACAGGCCAGCTTGTCAAGGCCCTCAGTAAAGATGTCTCTGTCCACAGAACACAGAAGCATGGAAAGCTCTGTCTCTTTGTGACTCCACCAACACATCTGCATATCCTTTTTATGTGTCAGGCCCTTGAAATTTGGCTCGACCTCCTCAACCACCCTCAGCCACCACAGTGAGGATACATGAGAAACATAGGAAGAGCTTTGGGAACATGACAAAGGTAGCTGATTTTTTTTTTTTTCTTTCCCACTTTTGATATACGAGAAGAATGGGTCCAGGCTGAGAAACTGGGATCTGGGGACACCTGTGTCTAATTTATAGGTTCATAGTATTCTGACTGTTTCTTCTTCTTAAATGAACTTTTCAGTGTCATTTCATTTTGCTATTGATCTCAGAGGTTATGTTCTTGAATTTTTTTTTCTGACTGAAAAGGAAAAAGAAGGCAGTTTAGCTATCCTCAAATTATTAGCAAACAGGAGAATCTGGCCAATTAGATAAAAATGAAAAAAAAAAACCCACTCCCATTTCAATGTGTGTTGGTTAGGAGCTTTCTTATGAGATGTAGATTTTAACCTTTTAGGCAGATAATGTATTTAAACCTGTATTTTTTTGCCTCCTCTGTACTTGTAAAATGTATTTTAACATTGCAGGGTATATCTTAGGTAACTTCACTGATGTATTTCCAAATTAAAACAGCTGTAGAATATAGTAAAGTTGAAAATACAATGAGTTTCTCCCTAAAGAGAAAGAGCACTCATGTTCCACCACGTAAAATTTGTGCTTGCTTATACCTTTCAGATACCTTCAGAGTATATGTATCTGTATATGTATCTGGTTGTAATTGGTAAGAATATAGTTAAAAAGTGAAACCTTACTGTGAATGTACAAACTTATTTCTCCCAGTCACTTTTTATGGGTGTAAAGAACATAATATTTGTGTGGTTGCTCAGAAGATCTTGTTTCAGGGAAGTGAGGGTTTATATATGGTAATATCAGAAAAGAAAGCCTATGCTGTGAACCACAGAGAGCATGCTAGAAGCAGAAATAAATTACAAAGGCAGTCCAACCGTCCTCACATACTCCTTCTCAAATCCCCATCAGATTTAGATTTAAGTAAAATTTTCAAAGGAGATGTCTCTCCCTAGATGATGGACTAAGGTAGAATTCATTTAATGAAAAAAGAAAGGGTGACAACCTGTAACAATATATGTCGCTAGAAAGAATATTCTTCAGAACACTTGAACATGTTACATGTGGTCAAACTACGTGCCTTTGCAGTTATACTGGTGAACAGACATAAACAGGATTGAAGTCTCAACCATTGCCAAGTCCTCCTTATTCCCATACGGTTTGAGTTGCTATATTTAGATTTTAAATTCTATTGGAATGTGACTTACAGATGAACTCATGAGCTTAACCAAGGAATGGAACTCCTTTTAGTTTTAGAATACTGTAACTCAAAAACCTTATCTTAGAGAAAGATTCTTTTTCTTGGACTTTGAGCCTTTCTATTGTCTCTTGCAGTATGATAAACATCTATCAAAAATAAATAGCAATACTTTTGTGGGAGTTGACATTTTCACATATCTACTGAATTCCTGCAAAAAAAAATAAATAATCCCTGCTAAATATCTAATACAATGAAGCTGGGATTTTTCCAGCATTTCAGAATATATGTGGAAATGTCAGTTGCCACAAAAGCATTTGCACGTTCATTCACAATGCATGCGGGAAATGGTAATCCTTTATGCTTCTCTAGTACCCTTCTTTAAAGGTACTCAAGGTGCTTTACAAACATTCATTAATGAAGTCCATCAAGCCTTTGAAAGATCGGTGCATTTTGCTGATCCAGTGTAAGAGAAAACCTAGGGCACCAAGACTTCACTCAGAGACAGGGAGCAGCTGCACTACGAAATATATCCTTGTCATTCAGGCATTGCACTGGGACTTTGTGTAACCGTGCACCATTTGTGTCTCTGTCAGGGGCTCACTATAATGTCTTGAGCAAATAGCTTTCTTTTCCTGGGTAAATCCTGAATGTATTGTGATGAAGCAAGTGATGAAATTCTATTGCATTCAAATAAGATTCTAGGTCCTGGAGATGCAATTACACCTCCTCATAAATCAAATTTTGATAACCCTCTAGATAGAAATATTTGTGCTGCTGAGTTATTTGTTTATCCAAAATGTTACAGAGATTTCTACCCCTAACACCTTGCCTGAGCCCCTAGGCTGTGCTGAACTTTTCTGAAAAGCAGAGCAAAATGTGGATGCAAAAGATGGAAATAAGTTCTAAATAAAAGATAATTTCCATTAGCAAAGAAAAAATGCCCATACCTGACAAGAATATGGGCTTCATCCAATCCTGTATTCTACATTGGACAAGGGCTAGTTCCAGATGCTTCAGTGAAAGTGCAAGAAATCCCACAGTGGACAATTATGAAATAACCATTTGGCTAGGGCAGTCAGATCTATGACCCATGTCCAAATGTTTTCATTTAATACAAATTGCTTCTACATCTTTAGTAATCAATTTAGTGCAAGACAAAGTTAAACGTGTCCTGGAGATCTATAGCTTGGTTCTTGTATTGTTCAAAACGCAAAAGCACCTGTCTGATTACGGGCCTGGAAGCTGATTTGTTCCTCTCCTCTCCACATAAAGAAAAAAATCAGCTTCCTGACTTTTAAAAGTATGCAATATCTGCCTTTTTTAATTGCTGTTTCATTTACCAGTAATATTCAAAAATCTTTAACAAGCATAGTCTTATTTTTAAGGTAGGAGCAGCGGTGGTGTTGTGTCTGAAAGGACAAAGTGGGATGATTACCAAAATGAAGCTTTCTTTAACCACCTAGAGAAAGATACAATTATGGTTCTTTGTAGTTTCTTCTGTCTTTGCAAGCATATCTCAGTCTCACTATTCAGAGCCACTTACACTGAATGCAACTGGCAAAATCAATCTGTGACGTGACTCTGCTGGTGCTCTGCCACACTCATGTTGAATGCTGCACCTCTGTTCTCTACTGTGTCCCCCTGGCAAAATCCCAAGGGGATTGGGCTGAGAAGCATCTATAGACTTGCCTCCAGCCCAGCCCATGTAGAGCAGAGCACAGATCTTTACACCACCCTCTGGTACATTTTATATGAGTATCTGGTACTTCTATGCATGCTTTTGTACCAACACAACATTTATTCCTATGACCTTATTCATATAAGGCTGCTACTATCTATACAGTAAAACAGCTGTTTACAATTACATACAACATGAAATATATTAATACAGTTGCTGCAAAATAAGTTTAGTACCTTGAAATGGATATTAGAATTAAAAATGGAGAGAAGTGGATATTGAAATTAAAAACTCTTTAACAGATGTTCCATCTATTATATAGTTAATCTTTCATTCTGTAAAAGCATTTAATAATCGTTTGGTATATACACAGTAACTCCCTTATGAAAAGCTAAATTAAATGTTTATTTGGGGATCTTAACCTAAAGCATTACAGAGGAAGGATTGTTATTGATTCCACATTGAACCCTAGGCCTTGTTAATTAATTGTGTAATTTAAATTCATTATTAATGGAATTAGTTAGCCAAAAAGCAGAAGCAATGCAATATGCATGTGTTGCTGTGAAACATGTTTTCAAAGCCAAATAAATGATTTTTTCATTGGCTCCAGTTAAGCTGTATATTCTTTTAGGAAGGTTCTAGTTGCACTATTCAAGATTTTTGCCTTATTAATTGTTTTTGGAGGAAATAATGTAGCTTTGTGAATAATCCATGTGTCTGTTTATGATGGAGATTCAGGGACCGCAGTCTGAAACATATACTATCAGACAGGACAAGAGAAATATTATAATTTTAAGGTTAATCAGGTATCAGAATTGTATTTCTGATATGTATTCAGATATTTCTGAAGTGTAATACATTTTAAATTACTAGACTTAGGTAAAAATAAAAACTGGGAAAAATTCTACCTAACAATTAAATATATAGATACATCGCTACATGTATATATAAAATTTATACATACATGTGCCCACATATGTATTAAGACAGATTTGATATATGTATGTATCCTGATGGTTCTAAGTACATTAATATTATGCAGCACTTCCACTTGTTCTCCTGTGAAATCTCATGTGAAGATTCTCTTAGAATTTTCTCTTAGACAGACAGAATTTTCTGTATTTTTAATTTGCTTTTTTGGGGGTGATAGGGAACTAGAAACTGTTTTGTTCGTTTGTCTCTTCTCCTTCTATAGCCTATATGTTTCTTTGTTTTGCATTTGGATAAATGACATGCACGTTTTAATAGGATTATGTGCGTGAATAGCACTTACTGTTGAACTGTATTGACTTCTTTACTTGGAGTTCCTCTTTCCTCTTCTAAGCTCATTAAAAGGCCTCTGCATTACCTCATCCTCCAAAGATCGCGCCATGTGTGCACAATTACTGTTCTCTACCTTGAAAACTGGAATTTACTGCTAAATACTTACTCTGGCTGAGCGGCAAAGATCAATACATTATCTGACTGGAGGCTGAAGCATGCTGTGACTCACCTTTACAGATGAAGAAATCTGAAAAAAATGTACTTTTCTTTTAGTAGAAAGCTATTGAGGAATCTTCTGAAAGTTTCTGTGTGTCTTCTGGTAGGATTTTCTAAGTTCATATAAGTCTGAACAATTGCGAAACAGTGGCTTCAGAGAGAAAAATAGTTCCCGTGTAGCTTGTGACTCCAGGGAACCTGAAGTACAGTGCAGAAGGCAGCTCCTGGACATGTACAGGCAGAAAGGCGAAGCTTACTTCATGAGGTACTAGCTTGATATCACTGGTGACTACTTTGTAAGGCTGAAGCTGCACATGGGCAGTACTTTCTCGTATATTTTCTCTTTCCAGGAAGTGAAGATACTCTACATTCATGGCTGGGAAGCTCCACGCCGTGGGGTCAAGGTCAGCCTCTTTGCTTGACACTGAACACATGTACAGCTGCTCTGTGTACAGCTGCTACATCTTCACTTTTGTTCTCTGCTTCTCGTGCCCCTGAAATTTATCCCAGTGTTTGGGAATAGTGTTTGGGAAGTGACACTTCTGCACAAGTATATGAAATTCCACGTTACTGTCCTGAAGCTGATGAGCTGGAACAGACCTGCCCCTAATCTGAAAGGACAGTTTGAGCCCCAAGACTAAGCCAAGCCATTTCCGTCTCTGATAGAGAAGGAGATGCTTCATTGGTAGGAGAGATGATTCTCAGAAATGGCACAGTATCCTCTTTCTGGATGATAATTTTCACTTTTTTCCTCACTTCACCAAAGTATCTTTTTATGATAGAAACCTTCATGAGTGTATACGTACTAGACTATTTACATACAGGTGGATAAACATACACCTGCATATGCATGTGTGTGTGTGTATATGCAAATGGGCATGTATTTACTAAGTGTGCATATCAACTATACTGGTGGTAAAAGACACATACTACTGTCTTTTAAAAGAAAATTCTGTCTTCAGTTATGTATCTTCTATCAGCTTTGAAATATAGAAGATAGTGGAAATGGAGAGAAACACTATGTTGGTGCAAATAATTTTTTGGTTTCTGTTTTCTACTTGGGGAGAAAGAAAGATCTAAAATGCTTCAAGAAATTGCTCAGTTATGCAAAACAAACAAACAAACAAACAAGCAAAACAGAACAAAGAAGGAAAATTTGGCACAGATAGTAATGAATATGAGTCAGATACAATCCAAACCACTGAAATTAGATTTGGCCCTTCAGAGCCTCGTACTCTCATTAAAAAAAAAAAAAAGAAGAAAACAAAGAAGTATTTTTTTCTACATTTAGTTCCTTACTAACTGCATTTCTAAAGTATTTGCAATGTACATAGATTTTTTCACCGAAAGTCTTTAAACAGTCTCTCTACTAACATAGCTTTGAAACCCAACAATTCTGATTCTAAGAGTGTATATGTGTCAATGGCAAATATAACTGATGTCTGTAAATTTACTGTAAGGCTTGACTTTTTTCCTATTTGTAGAATTTTCTAGTGATTTTCTCCTTAATAGTCAATTATTACAATCTCTGACTTTAAATTTGTAAAGGAAGAGACCAAAAAACCCAAGGTTACTTTTGTAACACTATGAGGGTCAAAACACATTTACTACAAGCCAGACTTGTGGATTCTTGTAGAAAATGCATGTGTCATGCAATAGTCATTAAGGTTAGATAGAAGATCAGAAATACTTTTCATAGAATCATAGAACCATTCTCTCACAATGTTTCTGAAATAAATTTTTTTTCCACTCCAAGTACTAAGGTGATCAGTAATTACATGTCTAGGTATACAGTTACAAGAAAAAGTATGTGAACCCTTTGGAATTTCATGGTGTTCTGCATTAATTTGTCATAAAATGTGATCTAACCATCATCGAAGTCAAGAGTATTGACAAATATAATGTGCCTAAAATAATAACAAAAAACCCAATTCTGATCCTCTATGTCTTTATTGAGCACACTCATCCAACATTTAAAATGCTAGTGGAAAAAGCAAGTGAACCCTTGAATTGACCTCAAAAAGCTAATTGAAGTCAGGTCAGCCTGCAGTCTTGTTAAGAAAATGAGTTTGGAGGTGTGGACTAGAGCTATGTTGACTGATAAAACCCATTCAAAATATTTGAGTTTGCTTCGCACAAGATATTTGTTTATGTGAGCTGTGCCTCGCCAAAAAGAGCTTTCAGAGGATCTAAGATCAGGAATTGTTGATTTACATCAACAGGGTTACAAAGTGATTTCAAAGACATTAGAAATTCACCAGTCTACAGTTAGGCAAATGATCTAAAAATGGAGACACTTTGGGACTGTGGCTACTCTACCAAGAATTGGGTGCCCAGTCAAAATTACCTCAAGAGCACAACGAAGACTCATCAATGAGGTAAAGAAACAATCCCGAGTGACAGCTGAAGAGTTGAAGGCGTGAGTGGAACCGGCTAACATCTGTGTTCATGAGTCTAAGGTATGTAAAACATTGATCAACCATGGTGTCTATGGCAGGACACCATGAAGGAAGCTGCTGCTTCCTACAAAGAACATTGCTGCACGCCTGAAGTTTGCAAAAGAGCCCACTGACACTCCACAGTGGTATTGGCAAAACCTTTCGTGGACTGATGAAACAAAGATTGAACTATTTGGAAAGAACATGCAGCACTACATTTGGCATAAAAAGGTAGGGCACTGCATATCACCATGAAAACATCATCCCAACCATAAAGTATGGTGGAGGAAACACCATGATCTGAGCCTGCTTTTCTGCACCAAGGCCTGGCCAGCTTGCAGGCATTGAGGTGGAGATGCAGTCCCCAGTGTATCAGAAAATTCTTCAGGATAGTATGAGCTTCAGAAAAACAAAATCCACCTTTTAGAGGGAACAAATCAGAGCCCAGACCTCAGCCCAAAAGAGATGCTGTGGAATGACTGGAAGAGAGCCATACATGTGAGACATCCAAAGAATGTGACAGAGCTAAAGCAGTTCTGCCAGGAAGAATGGGCTAAAATCCCTCCCAAACAATGCTCAGGTCTGACCCACAGCTACAGGAAGCGCCTGGTTGAGGTTGTTGCTGCCAGAGGGGGTCAATCAGTTATTGATTCCAAGAGTTCATTTACTTCTTCCACTAACATTTTGAATGCTGAATGAGTGTGTTCAATAAAGACATGGAGGACCAGAATTGTTTTTGTGTTATTATTTTAGGCACATTCTATTTGTCAGTACTGTTGACTTAGATGACGGTTAGATCACATGCTACACAAATTAATGCAGAACATCATGAAATTCCAAAACGTTCACATATTTTTCTTGCAACTGTAATTTGGGTATGCATTTCAGTGTGGATAGGTTGATTAAGCATAGGTTTTAAACAATTCTGTTTGTGTGCACTTTTTCTTTTGTTGTCTCTGTGTACATATAACTTGCTTTACAGACTACCTATTTCTCCATAGCTGATAAGTAAGAGAACTATCTTAATATGTTAGGTCTTCCTGTGTGTATAGGAAACATATTTCTTGGTCTCTATATAGTAAATTTGACCTCTACGTGAGGCTGAGAGGCCAGAATATATGTGATTGTGCCATTCCTTTTTTTTCTCATGTTGCTTTGTTTATGACGATGTCCTTTGCTGTTATGTTGAAAGCCATATCTGCTTTCTCTTTTTTTTTTTTAGTCCATTTCTACACTAAAGTAATATTGCAGGAAAAATAGCAAGCATAAATCAGAACATCAAAGTAAGTCCCACCATGCTACAGTGTACAAATAGCTGTTGATGAGTTTGCCATGCTTACTGAACTGAATAAATATAAAAGCTTTTCATGTGTATTCCTATTTTCAGTCCCAATACAGTGCGTTAACCTCAGAATATCAAATTGAATCAGGAGTTCTGAGAAGAGCTGGCTCCAAAGCAGTTAGAATGACACTCTTCATTACACTATCTAGATTCAGGTTTCAGACAACCATAACCAGTGCTTTCACAACCTCTCACCTAAAGTCGGATAATGTACCCAAGTAAGTGACTGAATTTCCCTGCAGACGTTTCTGAACCTCTCAAAGTGTGGAGTCCATGCAGGCCCTGAAAACTGAGACTAAAATTGTTATGAAGAGACTTTACTGGATGAAATTTTTCCTTCCCAGGCACAAATAAACAGCTCTCAATAGGGTGCTCACCACACAGTGTGTCAGCACATATTATGCAGTCTGGTGCTGAGTGGATGTGTCAGCTGCCCATTAGACCACACTA
The DNA here is from genome assembly GCF_000703405.1 of Apaloderma vittatum. NCBI lineage: Eukaryota > Metazoa > Chordata > Aves > Trogoniformes > Trogonidae > Apaloderma > Apaloderma vittatum. Next base: position 36,980 of record NW_009696201.1, on the reverse strand, counting down.
AAATAGAATTGCTGGGAGCCTGAAGCATGAAGCATGATATTAGATAAAGTGATGAAATTTCACTCGATTAAAGAGCCAGGTCAAGGACAGTTACCTCAGGAAATTCCTTTTTTCCTAGAATATTCTCACAAGTTTGATAAATTTATCCTACTTTTCTACTTATTTTCGATTATCATTCAAATTATATGAATGGTTGTATTTACACTTGCTGGCTTACAACATATTGAGGATGATGGGAACAGTAGATTTTTATTATGTAAAAAAGGGGAGGAGGCAGAAAAAGATTGACTCTGCTCCATATTAGAGGCTATAGGAAATGTTAGATTGATTTGTTTAGAGTTGTTTGTGTTTTCTTCCTCTGAGGTGAGAGCAGCTGGGATTTTTTGTTAGGCTCACTGAATGCTAGCACAGAGCAGCACCTGAGGGAATAGAAAATTGCTGCCTTTATCCACGGGAAATGCATGCTGTTGGCAAAAGGATCTGCATCTGTTTTGCTTCTTGACTGGAGTGCTGAGGCCTCACCTAGTCAGATAAAGCTGCGGATTTGATTTAGTGTCTGTATCAGCTCCTCAGAGTGCTCCACAAGAAGAAATTAGCGCACACGGCTAAATCTGCTGCGTTTTATTGCAGTTCATAGTTTGGCAAGGGCCGTCTCTCTCTGCCTCCCTCAATTTAATTTCAATTAGGATCACAAGTTACTCTGAAATCTAAGAGGAATTTGAAAAGTTAATTATCATTGAGTACGCCATCCTTGGAGCCAGTCCCTGACCCTTATCCTCTGAAGCTTTGGTACAATTTCTAAACAATATATGACATCCTGCAAATTGCTTTAATGCTTATTAATTAGAATATGCAAGCTCTTATCTTTCAGTGAGTCTCCTCCTTATGCTATGCAAGGTGTAAAGCAAAATTTGCAGTTAATTCAGACCTGATCATCGTTTTCACACAGTTGCCCATTCACCCATGTGCAGACGAATCATAGTGAATCACATCCAAAATCCCAGATACTGCACCTCTTAATTTTTTGCCTGTATTGGTGTTGAATTCTGGGCCACGTCAGAGATCAGTGGTTACAAAACAGCTGCCAGATAATAACATATGATACAGGCTGAATTTTATTTGCTTCTGATACAGTGTTTTCTAAGATCAGTAAATTAACTCCTACATTATATTTCCTAATGTGTGCAAAGCTTGTCCTGGAATTTTACTGGCATGCTCACAGGGACTCAGATGCTCTTTTAGTATCACTGACGAAGCTGAAAAAAAATATATTTTATTGACCCTGAAAGCAAGTAAAATTTTGCAAGGCTGCAGTTACCACTGGAGATACCTGTCTGATAAATGCGCTCATGAAAAATGCCCAGATCAACATAACACACAGGTTATCATAAAACATGAGACATTAATATAAGTCTAGGGAAAATTACCTTTTTGGATGACAAATAGCATGACATTCACCCCTTAATAGGAGTAATCTAGGAGTCTCAATGGACACAGTCATCCTACCAAGCACAGATTTAGAAGCTCAAATTATACAGTATGTAATATTTTGTGTATAACATATTGATAATAGAAATACAAGATATAATATAGGGAAGAGATGCACAGCAGAAGTGAAGGCAGGCAATTGTAGAGGCATACTGATGAAATCTAATAACTGTTCTCCATTTCTGCGTTTCCTGTTTCGTGGGATTATTTATTTTTTTGTTTCTCATTGTGTGGATGTAGTTTACTTTCTGCTTCTGTGGAATTAATCTCCCAGAAAAAAAAAACCAAAACCAAAACACTACATAAATTTTTGTTTATTTGGATAATTTATTTATTTTTACCAGTGAATGCTGAGTCTAACCTCAACAAAATTGCCTCATAGAAAACGCACACAGGTACACCAGTCCTGTACGAAGATGATGAATTTGTTACTTTTCATCTGTATGAGGTTAGGATTAAAGTAATGTAATCCTTAGACAGACAAAAGATAGCACTGCTTGAAATGGGTGGATCTTAAAACATCTCTTTCACATCCTCGTTGAACTGGCTTCCGAAAGATTGTCTGTCACCAAAAGCAGACAGAGCAACCTGAGCGAGGCTTTGTTGGTATTCTCACTGTGTTTTACACTGCACCGGGTGCCTGCAGCAAAGCTCTCGTCTCTCTTGCTTATGTGTTTTGTTTTGTTTTGTTTAGCATTGTTCTTCAAAACAAAACAAAACAAAACACAAAACAAAACAAAAACCTGGAGTCCTTTGCTTAAATTATTTCAACATAATAAGGCCCTTTATGAAACAGGGAGAGTGGGTGTTCCCTGCTGGTTGACAACACAAGGACATCTGTTTATTAAAGAGCCTCTAGAAGGAAATCTGATATGCCACTTCCCCCCTTCTCCTGTTGCTGGAGGAGTGATCAACTCCTTCTGCCAGCTCATACCATCGACAGCAAAAGCTGCCTGCTACGACATCCTCTGCTAGCTTAGTCTTTTCCATCCACTCTCCTGAACGACAGCCAATGCTAAGGTGTGTGAGCACCCTGACAACTGGTAAGGAATGTGGTTGTACTTTGATTTTTTCCTTTTTAACATTTTATAGTGCCCAATGTTTATGCGTGATAGGACAGGTGAAAAAGAGTAACAGTCATTCCCCCGAGGCATACTCAGGATAGCCCTTTCCCTTTCATCAGTCTACAAGGAAGGCAGAATGGGAAAGGAACCAAAAAAGGACAGTTTAGGCTCTGGAGTAATATCGGCACTGCAAGCATCAAGAATAGAAATTTCACTCATTTCTCCTAGGAATGCTTTGTTAAGGAAAGGTTTAAGTGACACTGTCTAAGTGTAAAGCAGATGCTGGTCCCTGGGCTCTTTACAGAGAGCAACAGTTCAGCTAAGTTCTTTCTTACATCAGGTTGTGCACCCTGAGCTCCAGTGTGAGCAAGGTCAAGCTATAATGTTTTCTTGGGCTTTCACAAGGCCCAGCTGCCAGGGAATATAAATTAAACTGAAGTGCAAATACCACCAGTTTTCTGTCAACCCCCTCAGCAGACCTGTGCCACAGGGAGATTGGTTGGTGTTTCCCACACTGAAAAACTCGTGTTTTGAAGTTGCTAAACAGCATATTTGCAGTTTTCATTAAACTGTATTAGTTGCTCTGCTGCAAGGAGCAGGAGATGAATTACATCCCACAAAGAAAATTGTGGAAGAATATGTCTTTGAAATGTTGTCTGGAGTACCAGGAACTGCTAGCTATGGGACTGTGTGGGGTGGGGCGTGCTGCAGTGACACTCGTGGTGACGATGTGCCATCGTCTCTCAGTAGGAAATGTTACCTCAAATGTATCCTTTGTGTTTCCCAAGGTTTGAAAGCTGATTCCTGGCTTCTTCAAGCTTATGAAAGGCAAAGCTGTTCTTCTCTTGCACTCTGCAGTCATGTGTACATCACTCAGGCTCTAATCAGCATAATTTTTATCTCCACACTCTTCTCTACAGCCTGTCCACTGCAGTTTTTTCACAAGTGACAGTCTAACACTGCCCCTTTTCACTATCATACTTGAACAGCTGAGTAGTTAGCACTGATAGTGTAAGGTAGTCCTATTTGTTTTAAGACTTGGTGAAATTAACTTAATAGTCTGCATTTGAGGGTTGCTGATTCAGCCTCTTTGTAAGGTGAGACGGGCAATCCTGAATGACTTGCTCGTATTATTTGGAGGGTTATCTTTCCATAACAACTAGAGGCATCTCATGCCTTTTAGTTCATGTGGAGTTGATAGAAGATAGAGTTATTTGTCTTTATCTCTTCTACTTGTTATTCCTGCATGTCCTTTTTATGTGCACTACCTTTGTTAAACATCAGTTTCTATGTATAGTTGCATTTCAGATGAATTGGCTATTTAAATATGTACTATAATAGTAGAAGGTTTGCTTTACTTTGCAACCTAACTGCTTGTGAAGTTTTATTTGTCAGAAAGAACAGTTTTGGTCCAGAGGTGGTATGAAAAACTGTCGCAAAACACAAAGATATTGTAAGGCTCTTTAGCAAAACCAACAGGTGCTAGTTTCCACATCAGCAGTGCAATGGTCTCTACTCAGAAGTGTACATGTTTATACAGTCCGTGTAGACATGGGAGGAAGCCCAATACAAGCACCTTAAATTACTGGAGGTTCAATTTTAGAGAAATTTCCACAGTGACGCAGCACAGACGTTCTGCAGCTTTCCATGTCCGAGTTGAGTGAAGTACATCTACAACAGTTCCTCTGCAATAAATGCCATCAGCATAGGTGACTCCTCAGTCCTTTTCATGAACCTGTGATCTGTGTTCAGGATTGTATTGCTGTACACATCACAAAAAAATATCACACCTTTCCTCTTTGCCCAAAGCATCGCAGTGACTAAACCAAGAAGTTCAGAGTTTACTTTTGTGTGCATTGTGGCTATGCTTTTTTGTTGTTGTTATTGTTGTTGGGTTTCTGTCCTGTATGTGTGTATTTGTGGTTTTTTTTTGTTTTGCTTTGCTCTGCTATGTTTTTTTTTCTGTCAAGAAACTTCAGAGAAAGTTTCCGCCTAATTCTCTGGGGAGTTAGCCGTAATTGTGACTCTGCTAGATTTAGGTATGTAGTAGCTGAACCTGTGCGATGATCACAGGCTCACTTACCCTGTTTCTAGAACCTCATTTCTTGTATACAGCCTAGGCAAAAGTGGAGCAGAGACTAGCCTTCACAGGAGTTGCTGAGGTTCTACATAGAACTTTCTGCCATTGAACTCTATCACTCTGTTCCTTCACAATGTTTTACCTGGTAGTAGTTTTATTCCTAACATGGACTCACAAGTGAATGCTTTTTAACTCTTTCATTGTACTGCACTGTGGACAAAGCTTTTCCCTTGATAAGAGTATTGTAACAAACCTATAGGACCTTTCTTAATCTGTGAGTCATGTGTCAGCTCTGGGGATGTGGCATATCCAAACCACGCAGAAGAAGCAAGAAATGCTGACAGGCTCAGAACAGCAACAATGACAGTGTGTGTAGCTGTACTCATTTGATTTATAGCATGGAGATTTTGTAGCAATTTTGTTATAGTGCATCTGAATATTCCTGAGGGTTCTGAAATTGGTTTTTTTTCAATATTTCAGCTGAGGGACAAGCTTGCCCTGTGATTTTTCTGCCTCAGTTAAGTTCTGTTTATCTTGTGTCTTGCCAACATGTCATCCTATCAAGGTGTTTGAGAAATGTATTTTGAGGAAACATTTTACAAAGAGAAAACAGCATTTTCTATCCACATTATCTTTTCTCTAAGGAAAAAAGAACACTGTCATCCCGTAATTAGTATTCACTTTTATTGTGTAATATTGTACCCACTTTCCTTCCCCCTAACCTACTTTTCCTTGTTTTTAAAGATGTAATTTAACTGTCTTACTGAGTTTGACTCCTTTTTTTTAGATCATCCTACAAAGAAACAGAACTGCTAGCCTTTGATTCTATCTGGAGAGAGTGGGGAGAAAACCTACACAGATTTGCTCTTAAATCCAGCAGAAAATGAGATCTTGACACTCTGGACACGTTACACCACATTTTAATAAAAAGTTTGAGTACACATAGCCTAGATGACACTAGTAAAAAGAGAGGTAAACTTTGCTGGGGAACCATGACCTCAGACAAGTACACCTCTGTCAGTGTAGAAGAACAATTAGAAAATATAAGGTGAAAATCAGTGGGTAAGAATGATCAATTGTACACATACAAGATGAGAAAAGTTGGAGGGTGCAGATATTAAATGGAAGAAATGATTAGGAGTTATAACCGATCAGAGGTTTAAACGAAGGCTTTTAACACGGTCTCCCATAACAAACTGATGAAGTATCAACCAGATAAGTGGATAGTGACACGTGCTGAAAACTGGATGAACTGTTGGTCTAAGGGTTGTGATCAGAGGCCCAAGGTTCAGCTGGAGCCCAGGCATTGGTGGTGCGTCTGAGATCTCAATACTGGGTCTGGCACGTTTTACTTTCATCAGTGAGCTCACTTACATCAGTAGAGTTCACTCTCAGAAAGTCTGCAGATGATGCAAAACCAGGAATGGCTGTCTTCATATTCTTAAGGTTGAGTAATCTATTCTACACACACATGAATGACAGACTAGGCAACAGTAGATTAGCATTGGAGTAAGGAAGATTCAGGTTAGATGTGGGAAAAAACCCACTATATTCTAGAGAATCTGTGAAGTTTTTCTGGCTATTCTGAAACATCTACCAGACATAACTGATATATCAACCCATATAGTTGATTCTATAACCAGGATGAGGAATGGCATAGGAAATCTTTGGGGTCTGCACTCTGGGACAGTTTGATGACTCAAGGCCTGGTGGCCAAACAAGGTGCGAAGATGGAATGATCAGAGCAGCAAATGCAAGGAAATAGTTTACGGAATTAAAATGGAACCAAGAATTTTATTTTAATTTCTATTTTCATAAAAGTTCAGGAATCAGGAAGGAAAATGAATAAAAAAGGATAAATGTGTTATACAGAAATTAAATTATTATATCAGTTTCTATCAACATACTTTAGAGTCCTCACCAAAACCAACGTCACTGATTCTCAGGCTGGTGATGAGCAATCCAGGGCATTGTATTTGGATTATTTTTCTTTTTCTTACTGTGATGAAGTATTTGTAAAATAATTCACAATGTTATTTGTATCTTTTAAAGCCCTAAGAGCATTAGCTCCACAAAGAATGTTTCACCAGCAACTGATTTTTCCTTAAGATTCTTGGTAATTGCCATACCAATAAAGCTGTTCTGTTTGTGACTAAATGTAAAATCAAATCTCTAAAAAACATTAGAGCTAGTAAATATACTTTACTAAGAATAAAGTACACTATGGAGTACAATGGAGATGGAATTAAAGAAAAGGTGGTGACTACAAATGGATACTAGCAAGGGTTAGAGGTAACCAGTTTATCTAGAAATTCCTGTCATGGGGCTGTTGGGATATCAGTAAACACAATTTTAGAATGAGAAATTATTTGAAATTTAGTGACTGGACTGAAATATGAAATATATGAAAAATATTCTTCTCCACCTAGTATCATATCTTATTATATTGAATGCTAGAACAAGAATTGGAGCAAGCACAGAAAGTGGTTCATGTTTTTCCTTTTTCAGTTCTCAGATGATCTCTCTTAGCTATGTTATGCACTTGTGATAATAAACTCTAGGATCATGTGAGTGGCAGACTGATTGAAATCGGTTGCTGAAAAAAGCTAGATTCCAACTTTGAAATTTAGCTGGAGATCCATTCTGTTTCACAAGGCAAAAAAAGAAGGTTTAGGGAACAAAAACCACTTTCCTCATTACTGAGCAGTTTCTGCTGTTCATGACTAAGCTACTGTTTCCTTTACTTTTTTTCATTTGCTAAGGGGAAATAGATTATTTCTGTAGTAGTCATCATATTTACACTTGTATGTTTTCTTATTTATTCACACTTATAATTTATCAAACTAGTTTCCCTTTTTCATATCTCCTTCAGTTAAATAGATAATCCAATCCAGAGAGTCTCAAAACCCCACAATCTTTGCCTGTTTGCTACTGGGACAGATAAAATTCTTGGATTCATTTGTAGCAAAAGGGGAAAAAAAGAAAAAAACATAATTGGGAGACACTAGAAATCTATAGCTTGTAAGCCAAATTCTTGCAAAGAAATCACTTCATTTCAGCAAATGGTCACTTCCCAACAGCCTCCTTGTCCGGTGACTTTGACCAAGCCTTTCTTCACTAAGACCTAAAGGACGGCTGACTGATCTTTCCTCTCTGACATCTTCTGGGAAACTTCAGATGGTGTATAATGTTTTACATTTTTTCAAATATTATTTTCCTGACAGTGGCTTTTTGTAACTCAATTCTCTTATATTTGTTCATGGTAGTCAAACGGATGTTGCTGAAAGGTTTGTGTGTTAATTGTAATATCCAACAAGGATTTCACGTTGCAAGGATCTGAGCAATGCTGTTACACTTGGTCTGGAACAACTTAATAACAATTTATAATGGAGAAATTAAAGTCTGCTACTACAGATTTCCACTTCTCTCTTCATCCCTGGAAGCAGCTGAACAGGGTAAATAAAATGAAGTAGCTATTGAGAAACAAGAACGATAACTGATCATTAAAAAAATCTACACATCTCTTCTGGTGGGAGGTGAGAGTGTGATCTTCCTGTCAGGGTATGCATGCTCAGTTTGAGCAAATTTAAGCCAGTATGAAGGATATTGAAGAAAAGTGCAAGGATGAGGACAGGAGTTAAAAACGATTAGGAGAAAATATGTAAAAGTGGAATATTTCCTCCAGGTTTTTTTTTTTTGGTGTATTTTTTTTCTTTTTCCTTTATTTTTTTTTCTTTCTCTTTTTGTTTTCATACCCATATCCTACAAGCTTCTTGAAGTTTCCTTTAGTTTTGGCTTCCAGTGTGAACCTAAAAGAAGATCAACCAGTTCTCTCACAATTTCTGCTGTATGGTTCATTGAAATCTGTACAAATCTAAACAGGCAGATTTTGCACATCCTGATCCCGCACATTTGTCTTCAGTGCATTTGATCTTCCTTTTTTTTCTTATTTTTTATGTTGCTCATCTTACTGCAAGTGTATTGCATGGAGGTCTGCAAGCTGATTTAAGCCTGTATCATGCAATGAATCCGTGAGGAAAATGAGAGGAAAAATTAAAAAAACCAAACTCAATCCTAAAGAATATTTTCCTTGAAATAGATTTTTGCTCTTAATGTAGATAATATAGCTAATTTCCAGTAACTGACTGAAATTGTTGGCAGCTTATTCAGGAACAAGAATGTGGCATAAGAAAACAATGAATTAAAAGTCCATCATTCTGAAATGCTCTAGACTTTTATCTGATGCCAGTTCCATCAATTGCAATGTGTCCATTAGCCGTCATAAAATTCAACTGTTCAATAAAATAACATATTAGCATTTAACCTGAAAAAATGAAGTTATTCAAAATTTACATAAAATTACGGAGTAAACTCCAAACAGGTCGCCCTAGAAATGTATAATTATGCTCAGCAGCCCTGTCAGCATACATAGAAACAATTTTATTCCTAATCATCCTCTGCTTTTAGTCACTTAGGAATGTATCATTAAAATTTCCACAGAACAATGAATCTTAATAGGTGTTAATGTAATTGTGAATTGCGGTAATTGTTACCTAAATTAATCTCTGTACATTCAGTTTCTTGTATCTCTATGCAAAGAGAGTGTGAAAAAGATAACATAAGAGCTGAAATATGTATAAATTATGTTGTTCTTGTTAGCATTTTGTCACGACATACTAGTTTGCTGAGAAATTTCCGTGGACACGTCCACTAGGATCATTACATATGTAACTTTAAACAATGAAGTTGTATAGGTAATTTTAATTTATTAGGTTGTTTATTTTTCTTAGATCTGTGAATTTTAAATTGAATGGTATGCATTATTATATACAGTGTGTAATATCCTTCTATGTAAAAGGATCTGTACAGTGATTTATTTAAGGCATATTAAGCAATTAACTTTACTGATCAGTGAAATGCAACCATTGCTTGAGTGGAACAGAGTAGTTCTTCACCAGCGCACTCTGCTCCTGCAGACTGGATAGGAAGATTACTACTGTATTTAATTGAAATTACAGTTTGAGGATTTTAGAAAGACAGAAAGTAATTGTTCAGGCTGAAATTCTGTCTTCCAAAGTAAGCATCACTAAAGGATATGTGAAGACCAAAATATAGTTTTTTTGGTACAAAGTGGCCTCAGCTCAGGTTCTATAGCTTTTTTTTCAGGGAAAAAAGTCCTCTTAGCTAGATTAGTAGAGGTTGCACCTTTCATTACAGATGCTCAGTTGTGACACTGTCATCTGTCATTCAATTAATTTGTACTTGTTTGATTATATTTTCTTCTAATTTACTACTTTTTTGTTTTCTTTTTTTTTCAGTGCAAAACCTGGCTTCCTCTTGGTTGAGAGACATCCCTGCCCATGACAGGGAGGTTGGATTAAATGACCTCTAAGGTCCCTTCCAGACTAGGCCATTCTATGATTCTATGATTCTACGTTCAGAAATTTTCTTGTCTGTTATCTGTTCCTGAACTTGCTCCACCCTGTTCCTTGACTGTCCAGTGTAGGCAGAAGAAGATTTCATTAAGAAAAGGATTATGCATCTGTAGGTTTTGGGAAGTGAAGGCAAAAAAAAAAAAAAGGTCAAGTATTCCTAAAGTGACTTTTGTTTGGTTATTGATACTGGAACAGTTTAATCCTTTAATATCCAATTCTAAAGTATAGCTGTTATATATAACATGAAAGATAACAAATCATATAGTTTAGCACACTAGAGAGGTAAAAAAGCTTGTGTGACTGGAGATCCTAATGTTGAAATCTTGTCAGACTAATGACTTTTCTTTTTAATAGCAGTGTTGATGTTGATGGCATAATCAGAATAACATAAATTGTTTTAAAATGAATGTCTGGAAGGTCAGAGTTAACAGCAGAGATAAGTGAATAGGCAATTTCTTGAACAACATAAATCCTAGTAGCATTCTAGCAATTAAACATTTTTCCTCATTCTTGTGTCCTGCTATGTGAAGTCTCAGAGCTTAAGTTTAAGTGTTTAAGTGCAATATATTTATTTGTCATAGAATCACAGAACAATTCAGGTTGGAAAAGACCCTTGGGATCATCAAGTCCAACCACTGACCCTACACTACAAGTTCACCCCTAAACCATATCACCCAACACCACATCTAAACGACGATTGAACACACCCAGGGATGGCGACTCAACTACCTCCCTAGGCAGTCTGTTCCAGTGTCTGACCACTCTCTCTGTGAAGAATTTCTTCCTAATGCCCAGCCTAAACTTGCCCTGTTGCAACTTGCAACCATTCCCCCTGGTTCTGTCCCTAATTACCTGTGAGAAGAGACCAGCACCAACCTCTCTACAATGTCCTTTCAAGTAATTGTAGAGCATGATGGGATCCCCCCTCAGCCTCCTCTTCTTCAAACTGAACAGACTCATCTCCCTCAATCGCTCCCCATAAGGTCTGTTCTCCAGGCCCTTCACCAGCTTTGTTGCCCTCCTCGGCACTCGCTCCAACACCTCGATATCTCTCCTATACTGAGGTGACCAAAACTGAACACAATACTCAAGGTATATAATATGTAATATATGCAATATATTTATTTATACATTGCTTCCCCTCTAATGTGGTGTTTTTTCATAGAACTAAGTGTGTGTAGGGTTTTATAATGATTCACAAACCTGGCAAATTCTGTATTACAACCATAGTGTTCTAATATTTTGTACTCATCTGAAACTTGTAGAAGATTACTGTGGCGTCTGAAAATTATTGTTCATAACTATGCATAGTCAACTAGTAATTCCTATTTCCAATGATTCTTCTTGAACACAGGTTACTGGTCACATCGACAGAGGTAAACTCTTTAATTTCCCTTCAAGAAAATTTCTAGCAGGAAGAACTCTCTCAAAGGTCAGTTCTTCTCTGGGATATGAGAAACCAGAATTCAAAAAAACTGGTGCACCCTCCCAGACATAAGAAGACATGCAAAGGTTAGGAGAGGAAAGTGGGAAGAGATTTTCCAGTCTTGACAAACCCATCCTCAACCCATTCTTCACCGAGATAATGCCTATAATACTATAGAACAGAAAACTATTTCATGCTAGGCTGGAGAAAGAGTAAGTTGCTCAAACTCATTTTTCAAGGATCTGTAGTCCTTAAAAATTATCTTTGGTGACATAGAATCATAGAATCACAGAATGACATAGGCTGGAAGGGACCTTAGAGATCATCTAATCCAACCTCCCTGACATGAGCAGGGATGCTTCTCAACTAGACCAGGTTACTCAAGACCTCATCCAACCTGGTCTTGAACACCTCAAGAGAGTGGGCATGATCTAGAGACTTCCAGGAATGCAGCAGGACAGGAAAGAGAGTACTTGAACCCTATATATATCAATGTGATTTTCCAGTGCTCCACAACAATATCGACTTTTATGACTTAATGACTCATTCATCTCACAGCTAACTATATTATAACTCATGTAGTTTTGGATGGTCCATTTGAGAATCAGTAATGAATTCAGATGTAGGTAGAGACCCTTTCTCCAAAGACAAGTACAGACACATGCTGTCATAACCATAATAATCTAAAGATTTGCATATAGATGTAAGACGTAGAGATATGAAATATAAGTTCTTCCTTGCTCCTAAACAGAAATTCTTGTCATTGTTGTAAAGTCATAGTAAAAACCGTAACTAACATGTGGTGTTGCATCTTGCTTAACACAGTAAAATAGCAGATTATGCTTTCTAACTTCAGAACTTTATCATTTTACTTGAAGACATTACAGCTGTATTCTATAAAGGAAGTGAATAGTCTTTTACAATTTTCTTTGGGAAGAGCAGTGTGGGATTTTTAAACGTTTCATGTCCGTCTGTTTGCAGCAGTGGTTTGAAATGGTTTCAATAGTGGAGGTTGATTTAGAGCTTGTTTAGTGTGTTCCTGGCTTTGCAATTGGTTAACATGTGGACTTGGTCAATGATTCTTTTTTGTCTTTGTGCAAGTTTTATTTTTTATGAATTTTGTCAGTCTTTTATAATGTTGTGAATTGATAAGTATAAAATAAAAGGTAGCATTTAGTTTCAAATGTGCTTATATTCTACCTTTGCTCTTAGTCTCTCCATTTCTAAATCATCCTTCTCTCCTACCAGGGACATAAAGGAGTTTTAAAGACCTTGCTACATCTACTGCATAGTGTGGTATTTGTAAAAGATTCTCTCATCTTTCAAAAAGTCATTTTTTCCTGCCTAGTGTGATTGTTTGGGTGAAAGAACATAATGCAAAATGTCATTTGTATGTTGGAAATATTAATAATAAATAAAGTTTAGACACAAAATTAGCCACAACCTTGAGATGCTCAGAGGATTATTATAAAAGTAGCAACCTTCAGGTTGAAGTAAAATATTCCTGGTTCTGTTTTGTTTTGATTTTTTTGGTGGTTTTTTTGGTTCTTGTTTGTAAAAGAAGAAAATTGAGTCAAGGGACAATAAGAGATACTTACCTAGAAATTATTAAAAAACAACTGGTCCAATAATATACAATATTTTTAGGTATTTCTTGTAGTGGCAGAGTGTGGATTAAATCATATTCATTAAAAAATGCAAATAAAATGCTCATACAACTGCTAAACATCTCTAGAAAACCTGCATGGGGCTACTCAGGTTTAGTTCCTAAGTGCCTGTGTCAACTACAGTCAAAATAAGTTGATGTTTACTGTTCTGGACTGCATTGTTCATACTGATGTAGAGGAAATATGTGTGGAGAAGAAAAAAAAATCTGTTTGCTGAAATATCTGACCAATCACACATATGTACAGACAGATGTGCTGTTCACCGGACATTACTTATGAAAAGATAGGTATTTTTTCCAGATTTTTCATCTTGGTTCAATTAATCACAGCAAATGTGAGTAAACTGAAGGTCGGAAAATCCTTTACAAACAAGTAATCAAATGCAGCTGCCATGCATCTAGTGAAATGAAATATTTGACTAGGAAAGAATATTTCTTCATCATATTGGAGGAAAGGTCAAGAAAATAATGAATGGGCAAACTTGACCTGAGCAGCAGATAGATGAAATGTAAACTGCTCTGAGAAAGAGGAGTCTTTATGGTATGCTGTACTGCGATCGAGTGCACCCTCAGCTGGGTTGCTGATGACACCAGGCTATGTGATGTGGTCAACATGCTGGAGGGAAGGGATATCATCCAGAGGGATCTGGATAGGCATGAGGGGTGAGCCTATGCCAACTTCATGAAGTTCAACAAAGTTCTGCATCTGGGTTTGAGGCAATCCCAAGCACAAATATAGTCTGGGTGATGAGTGGATTTTGAGCATCCCTGCAGAGAAAGACTTGGGGGTGCTGGTCGAGAAGGTGCTCAACATGAGCCAGCAATGTGCTCACAGCCTAGAAATTCAGCCTTATCCTGTGCTGCATCAAAAGAACCATGGCCAGCAGGTCACGGGAGGAGATTCTGCCCCTTTATTTTGCTCTGGGAAGACCCCACCTGCAGTGCTGCATTCAGTTCTGGAGCCTCCAAAACTAGAAAGACCTGTTATCGTGTGTCCAGAGGAGTGCCACAAAAATGATCAGAGGGCTGGAGTACCTACAGGAAAAAAAGGGAGGGGCGTTTTACAAGGGCATGTGTCAAACTAATCCTGGGCACAAATACAAACTGGGAACAGAGTTGATTGAGAGTAGCCCTGAAGAGAAGGACTTGGAGGTGTTGATAGACAACTCAACATGAGCCAACAGTGTGCTCATGCGGCCCAGAAGGCCAACCACATCCTGGGATGCATCAAGAGGAGTGTGGTCAGCAGGTCAAGAGAGGTGATTCTCCCCCTATACTCTGCTCTTGTGAGACCCCACCTCAAATATTAAGTCCAATTGCGGTGTCCCTGTTGTAAGAGGGACATAGATCTGTTGGAACGAGTTCAGATGAGGGCCACAAAGATGATCCAGGGGCTGGAGCATCTCTAGTATGAGGATAGGCTAAGGGAATTGGGATTATTCAGTTTTGAAAAGAGAAGACTTCGAGGGGACGTAATAGCTGCCTGCCAATACCTGAAGGAAACCTACAGGAAGGCTGGGGAGGGACTTTTTACAAGAGTGTCCACCAATAGGACAAGGGGAAATGGGTTTAAGTTTAAGGAGAATAGGTCTAGACTGGATTTTAGGAAAAATTTCTCCAGTAGGAGGGTGGCAAGGCTCTGCAATAAATTTTACAGAGAAGTTGTGGATGCCCCCTCACTGGAGGTGTTCAAGGCCAGATTGGATGAAGCCCTAAGTAACCTAGTCTAGCTGAGAGGCGTCCCTGCCCATAGCAGGAAGGTTGGATGAGATGATCTCTAAGGTTCCTTTTATACCTAGGCCATTCTGTGATTCTATGAATCTATGATTCTGTGATAGTGCAAGGGGAAATGGTTTTTAACTAGATCAGAGTAGACTTAGAATAGACATTAGAATGGAGTTCTTTACTATGAGATGATGAGGCACTGGAACAGGTTTCCCAGAGAAGTTGTGGAAGCCTCTCCCTGGCAGTGTTCAAGGCTAGGCTGGATGCGACTTTGAGGAACCTGGTCTAGCAGGAGGTGTCCCTGTGCATGGCAAGGAGGTCAGAACTAGATGATCACTAAGGTCCCTTCCAACTCAAGCCATTCTATGTGTTTATTATTCTATGACTACTCTACGAACCTGACCAGAAGTGTAGGTTTATAGGAAAACTCCAGGCTTCCTTCCAAGCATTGTGACTGTAACTTGAGACGAACCTAGAGTACAAGTCTTATCCAAATAGCTAGATCTAAGTCCTTCACAGGACCAAGCGACTTCAAATCTCAAAATGGATTGTGAATTTGGCTCCAGAATAGCCATTCATTTGCACAAGAATGCAGAAATTGAAGTGTTGAATTTGGAGAACTTTGGTGACACTTCTTACTCAAAAGTAATGAAAAAGTAGGAAGGGAACAAATAGAAAAGAGATCAGTTCTCTCCCATCAGAGGTTGGAATTTAGTCTTTGTAACTTTGTCCCTGTTGTTTCCACTCCCTGTATTTTCCTGACGCATCCAAATATGGATTTTCTTAGATTCTAGGTTCAAATACTTGGGTTTCACGGCTATCTATATTCATAGTTTAGCAATGACCAGTATGGATGAAACACATTAACTGCTGGATTATCACAATCTTTTTATTTTTCTTACACATTAAAATCTTTGAAAGGAATAATTTATTAGAAGAGTGAAATGGGTACTGTAAATTGAATTTTTCTTCAGTTGGTCAAAAATGTTTTTGATCTATTGTTTAAATGTCAGTAATTTTCCTTCCACTTCCAATTCACATAGTAGTGTAGCCTCTCAGGTCCCCAATCCTCCCTTTTTTGTCTTTTTTATCCCACCCTCAGATCTTGCTATTTCAGGAAGATGATGTGTGAGATATTCAAATCTCTATACCTTGTTTAGATGACAATGATTGTAATGAGAACTGAGAGAAGCTACTGGCACAACATGAACACATTTCCATGACAGGGACTGTAAATGAGGATTGTAAAAATGACACCTTTCTTGAACCTGTTTTCTGTATTGAAAAAAAAAACCTCTTAAAAGCTGATTCCTGGGGGCACCCCTGCTGGCACCAAGTGTACAAATAATGTTTGTATTCCAGTTCAGAAAGAGAAAAATGAAAATATTTCGTTGAAAGCTGACAGCTTTAACGAACTTTAAAGGTTAGACTTGGCGCTAGTTAGCATATCTATTCATGTCTCTATCAGTCTATTGAATTACGCAGCTGAACATGCACACAAAAGCAAAACTAAGGAAAAAATCCAAGAAAGCCAGCATTAATAATTCATAAATACTAGAGGCTTCTGACTGACTGTTTTTTTCAGGGTGTTGGAAGTCTGCTAAGAACTGAATCCTGCTGGCTCCTAAGTTGCTTCAGAAGCTAACAGAGCGACCCTGCCCCAGAATGTTAATATTTCTGTAAGTGGTTAGCTACCAAAACATATTGTGGATTTTCATTCCCTCAAGCACTTGTTCATGTTTCTTTGGATTATTATAAGGTAGGGCTTTTCACGAAATGTTTAACTGACAGATTTTATATTAGAATTTCACAAGCCTCTGCAGACCATAAAGAACTCCAAATTCAGCCATAATCCTCTGTTACAAAGTAAATCAGAATTCTTTAACGGTTTCCAGATGCCAGTTGTGGTAATAATGGGGGTATACAACCTCCTTCTCTACCTCAGCTGGATCAGTAGTGATGCTGCTGCTCTTGACAGGTTAAGCTGTCTCAAAATTTTTGGGAGGAGGAAATTAAATTTTTGATTATTGAATCTTTTAGTTGAAGACTAAAGCTATTAATATTTTTCAGAATTAGCTTACTTTCTGGGCACCACTTACAGTGAATGTTGCATCAGTTGCCTGACAATGAATTGATTTTAGGCAGTATTTATGAGGAATTGAAATTCAAGATTTTAGCAATTAAGATATTTTAGTGAAATACTCCAACAGTCATCTGATTGCAATAGGACACGGTGCATTTCAATATTAACCCCTCCACTTAATCAGGGTAAATAATAGGCGGGTGGAAAATTAAAGAATAGAGACTTTGCCCCGTTAAGGCTAAACTTTCACTCTTTCAGTTCAGATACAGTTCCAGGCACAATCCACTCTGCTACAGTGAAACATGCTTACTTTCCAGGCAGTTGTACACGGACTTTCTTTCTTTTACTATTTGGGAGAAGACTGCACAAGAAAGAAGAAAGCAGTCTCTTTCCAGTGGCAACAAGGCAGTGCAAGGTGTGCTCATAGCAATCATCAAACTGAAAAGTAAAACCACCGAGCAGAATTGGTTCTGTTTAACTCAAGCCAGGACAGTCATACTGACAACAGATAGGATCTTCGGTAGGGATGAGTTGAAGATTATACCCTGAATCTGTGGCTCAAGCTTTGCTGTGCCGTGACAGCAGAGCATTACTGGGGCAGGTTCATTGACAGCACAGACAGCATGAATGACAAACTTACCTTTGGGAGAAAGCTTACTGAATGTCATCTCTTTAGACTGGTGCAGTCTTACAGCCCTTATTATACTGTTTATCTCCATCATCACGTTAGTAATTGAGGCTTTAACTGTTTGAAGAATCTGCATTAAATTAAATTAATGAGATGAAAAATACGATGACGTTTCTGGCGGGACACAAGGGAATGTTGTAGTCAGGGCTGCAGAGAAAACTTTAGATCTTGGTTAACACTGCCTTCAAATAACTGTTAATACAAGTTTTGTAAGCCATACTGATTCCCAAATATTTACAACAGTGCAATGTTATTCCCATGATGAACTCATGGATGCAGATTAAGACTACGGTGAAGAGAAATGCAGTACTAAAAGTAATAGGAAGGGAAAATAATACAAACAAGATATTCAACCCTACTCTAATCATTGTGGTGGAGAGTTTTATCCTTCTGTGAGGGCATAAGCACTCACATAATTACAGACCACTAAGATCGTATCCCAAGTCGTCTTCATCTACCTACCTCTTCTTCACTTATATGTATTATATGACCAAATACATTTTCCGCTAGTCTGCTGAGGCTGCAAAGTAAAATAGTTTACCTTAAATCATCACTGTTTTGTTTTTTTTATAACATGCTCTCAATTCACTCTCTTAAATCTCTACTAAAGAATAGTAACCCTCTCAGAACTTTTTTATTTGATCGTTTATATTTTATGGGCACATCCTTCTTTTGTTGGCTTCAGTGGCATCTTGTCAGCCCGATTTACCTCATATTTACATATTACATACTTGCCCTTCACCATAGCTTTAACCAAAGTTGGTGGGGTTTTTTGTTTTTTTTTTTTAATGTTGCTTACAGTCAGATAAAGAACACCTCTGAATGTGAAAGGTGGTTAATGTTTCACTCTATCTAATGTTAGATTATGTTGTAATGTCCCAAACACATATGTTCTACTTAGTTTAGTGCAATGATTGAGAAGGAAAATTATTGAAACAACTCTCATTTTGTGTATTAGAAGCAGATTTTTAATTTAATCACCTGTGAAGATAACTCTAGAGGGAAAAAAGAGGACAGTATACACCAAAGTTTCTGATATAGTGTTGAAGTCAGGATTACACTTTTTAACGGAAGAAAATATTTTAACTGCTTTTTCATGTTATGTAAACTACATTCATAAGTATGTATTCTCATTTTGTTTCAGAAAACCTGACTAGGTCATTGTTAATTACAATTGCTACTTTTTGTAACATTGTAAATACTTTTTTCTTTATCAGAAGGTGACTGAAAAGACCTTAAAGACACGTTTGATTTTAATATTTTAATTTTTTAACCTATTTCCTTTCTCGAAAGAAAAATCCTTTTAAACAGTTGTCCAAAAAAACTACAGACACAACATTTTAACTAAATGCACAGCAGCCATAGGTGATTTCCACCAAAAGGGCAGCCTGTCCGCATGCACGTTTATTTGCTAACGGCAAATGACTCTATACCTCTGCGTACTGGCTTGAAAGAATATGATGTATTCCTCTTAGATATAGAATGAGTTTCTGAATAGCAGAGCAATGCCAATCAACAGTACTTGCTATCTATTTCTTTTTTAAGGAGAAGGTCCATTTTAATTTTTTAGGAAGCCCAGTTTGTTGATCTGTTACTAGTTCTTATGTGACCATTTGGTCATAAGGCATCTGATCCATCACATTTCTGTATCTGCATTGCTCTCAGATTATATAATCATGGGTAAATTTCCATGAGGGAAAAGATATAGATAGAGGTAAAAAAAAAAAAATCACACTAAAAGGCTACTTCTGATAACGAGGAGAGAGGCGACTGGGCCAGGAGTAAGGAGCAGTACAAACCGTGCCATGTTGGTAAGCTGCAGTAGAGGACTTTACGTCTACCCTTGTTTTGGATTTGTGTTACTAAGAGGACTTTCTGTTGCCAAAAACTGTACTGGGATGAATGAACTTTTTAGAAGCCTTTCTCAAAGAGTTTTTTTTGAGACTATATAATATGGTAAGTCTTAACTGAGTGAGAAAATATACTGCCAGGAAGCCTCCACTTCTTTTTTAACTTTCCAGGAGAAGTCCCTTCCATGAAAAAAAAACAAATCAGAGTGTCCTGCTCTGTTGCATTTTAAAAGGAACCGGTTTATTCTGTGGTCTCCTGCAGATGGAAGTGGCTCCCACAGAAGGAACTCCTACTGAGAACTAACTGGAAGTTACTAGCAGCTGCTCAGCTGCCACTGATGTTAACTGAAACTGTGGTTAATATCTTACCCACAGCCTTGAAAAAAAAGCCGCTTAGTGTGGATAGGGACATAAAAATTTCATACGGAATTTTTAGCAGCAAAAATGCCTATAGCTGTTGCTACATACACTAAACCTCACCCATTTTATCTCCATTTGTTCTTCAAGAGAGTTGGATGTCAAAAGCCCTCTGCTTGATTTATGTTTCATACCACGAACCTCTCTTGGCCAGTGTTACAGACTTATCCTAGTGCAGTTCCTAAACATGCTCTAAAACATGTCCTTAAGATTTTCCTCTTTTAAAGAAACCTGTCTTATACAATGGGATTTGTCCAAGGCCCTCTCCACTGCCTGCTGTATTTTTCCTCCTCAAAAAGCATTTCATTGGCTTTCTCTAAGTTCCCAGCTAAGGAAAGACAGATGTCTCCTTTTGAAGTAAGTATCTTTTATGCCTTTTCTTCTCTTGAACAGATTCACTTTTTTTTTACCTTATTCTTCAGCTATGCTTATGCTGCATTTTAAATTCACTCTCATGCTCAAGAGTACAGGCTGTCTATGCTGAGCTGGAAGACAGGAACTCCTCCTACTGCGGCACCAAGCCCAAGCCAACTGTTAGCACAGCTTTAGTTGTGTCGGGACTCAGAGCAGCAAAAGATTGTGTCCTAACATCTACAGACCTCTGCAGATAAGAAAATTTAATTTTTAATATTCTCACTTAGGTGTTCGGGAAATTTAGATTCCTTCTTACCTGACACAGAGATGGTAGACTGTAGCAGGAGGAATATTAGCGTATATCATGATTTAACCTCCAGAAGCAGTAAAAAATTGATGATGGCAGAGTTATTACTTCTTTTGGAGAATGCTTCCTTGCACATTTTTTTCAGAAGTGTAGATATAAGCTTACTAAACCAGCTGGGGAAAAATACTACTTTAAAAAGTCTTCTAAAAATGTTTATCTTTTTTTTATATGGGTCTATACTTCAGCATAAAAACATTGTTTGATACTTTGTTCATTTGGCTTAGGGACAGTATTTTCAAAAACTTCAAGTTGCCTTCCAATAATCTTTATTGTAAATTAAAATTGTCAGCATTTGTTATTTTTATATACTCCCTATTTCAGGGAAAAACAGGTCATCTTTTTCTTTTTTTTTGACTTGATCAACATCTACCATCAAAGCTATTTATGGACATATTTTCCTGGGATATACAAAGACACTGTTGGAGAGCCATCGCATGATGCTGAATTTGACCCATAAGATGAGACAGGGCAACGATTTTCTTTAGTGTTTAGTTATGATATCTGGTTTTGGTAATACATACACCTCCTGAAGACATATTTTGAAAAAATTCTACTCATGTCCTGTTATACTACTGGGACTAGGTGTTACACTTGGTATCTTGCAAAAAGAACATATTAATGGTGGAGAATTGACAAACTACTCACCTACCACAAATATATATGTTGTTTATTACTGCGACACTCAACCAAGAGTCAAGAATGAAGTTTCCTTGTACCAAACCCAGGTACAGACAGAGAACTTTAGTTAGTTTCTATATTTAACTATGGGTATTTGACTACTACAGTCGCTACAGAAAGAATGAGGGATATCTTAGGAAGTATTAAAATGATTGAAGAAATATGAAAATTAATTTTTCTAACTCTGCAATACTCTGCTTTTATTCCTATTTTGTTACTGTGTCTAATCTATTTTATACCTTTTTGCCCCTGCTGTTGTTGTTGATCCTGTGTAGTATATTTCTTAGAAAACATGATATGCAATGGGAATAAAAACTGTATGTATGAGGTACTGTATGATTTAAACTGGTTAGTGATGCCAATCAACTTATTACATTGCTGGGATTAATATCCTTGACTTCTTTAAGCATTCAGATTATTAGTTTGGTCTGGAGGTAATTAAAAATATGACCATGAATAACAGAAATGCTTGAATTTTAAACCACCCTATCCACCCAGCTCCTCCTATCCACCCCCAAAAAAAAGAAAAAACAGAAAGAATTGTGCTTATTTCCAAGCTTCTCTAAGTAGGCTAAGTGTGCTATTCCATAGCACAGAAGTTTCAGTTGGCTGTAACTTGATTACACCAGACAACTGGCTATTAACAGAGTGAAAAGGAATGAAAAGAAATGGGAAAAAAAAAAGTTAAGGCCATGGATGTGATGTTCAGTACAATTACCATAGCTTTGTCCGCTGTCGAACTCACTCTCAGGATCACTGTTATACCATGATTAGGGAGGAGAGCTGATGAAAGTGTTGCCTGTGGGGGCCTCTCACAAGTTGTCCTCCTCTGAGAGGCAGATTGGGAGGGTGTTACGAGCAGGGACCCTGGAGGAAGGTTTCTTGTGGGCCAATCAATATGTCAGGTTAGAGTACTGCTATACTTGCAGCCCCTGGAGTCCCAGTAAGCAAGCCTGCAAGAATTCCTGCAGAAGCAAGACACACAGAGTAGCTGGGGATATTTTTCATGCCAAATTTCACATTCTCTGCCATGGAATCCCCATATAAATTCTCCCTGTGGTTTATGTTTTCCTGGATCAAGGCAGGCCTCTCTCTTACATTTTTTTTTTCTGGGAGTTATTCACTTTTGTGCTACTTTTAGTCACTGCTTTTTAGAAGCATCTAAGCACAGAAGGTGTCCCAGTACCCTGAAGAAATTTCTTAGATTGCCCTTAGAAGAAGCAGTCCTGGTACTGCCAGCTCTGCTGATAAATGAGTAAAAAACGTGAATGTTTTGCCAGGACCTTATTGTAAGATCAGAGCTATAATTAAACAGGCTCTTCAAAAATTGTGATTTGATCCTCAACAATTGGGTAAAGAGATTACTTTTCCTTTTGTATGATGAAGTCTTTCACCTTACTTCCAAAACTATGACTCCCAAGCACTTCCCTTGCTCAGCCCACCCAGCACTCTGCTTCCTTTCTCCCTCCTTGTATGACTCAGAGGCTGTTTCTTAAGTGTTGCTGAGCTACTTGTTTACCACATTTTGCATACCAACTTGTTTTTGTTCCCTGCACTATGAAGTTTGATGGGCAGGAGTATATCGGCGTTATATTCATGTGCCTTGGCTCTAATTTACTTTTTATTTGGGAAACATTTCTTTTTATAAATAGGAGTTACCAAATGGACTTAAACAGAGCTTTATGGTATGAAAAACTTAGGAAACAGTCACTACTATACGGAAGTGATAACGAAGTGGAGTGTATGAATTCTTGATAGCCATTAGTGCAAAAAAACATTCCTTTTATAGCAGATCCCCTATTCTGAGATGACAGCTTTTTCCTCTCTTGTGAATATGAAATGCCAGATTATGAATTCAATAGCTTCTTCTTTTTTAAGGGCATTCCTTATGAGTCTGCCCTGCCCTGTCACTGCATATTATTAGCATTAAACACACATGCAGCACCATAAATTTACAAGATGCATGCCCTATCTGAAAAGCTTATGGTCTAAATGAGAGATGAGAAATTCACAGCAAAACACAGGACAGCAGTTCAGGAAAGGCTATGTATGAGGATTATTATCCATGATTTAAATTAAGGAGGAAGAACTGCACAAAAAGGTATGTGTTAGGAGAAATTTGAAAAAGAAGATGAAGGGTACTTTGTAGCTAGGAAAAGGAAAACTGCTCCAGACACATGGCTGGAATGGATTCTAATATAGCACATCAAAAGCTTTCATTAGTGAGTTAATAGTCAGGTTCCTCTCTGCCTGCTGCTGATCCTCACTTCTTCAACTGTGCTCTTGCACACTGCTGTTTGCATTTTCCCTACTTGTTTTTCAACATTTGGCCTGAAAATCTGAAAGGGTAGGGACCTTTTTATTCTGTAGATTATAGAAAGCTGTAGATCATACAGCTTTAGATGGCATTTATGCATGTTCTGCATTTTGAAACTCAAGCCTTAAATTGATGTCACAGTCTATTTCAAACGTCAAAATTATTTGTTTGTTTAATGGTGGCTGCCAAAAGACTGTATCTACCTTGCATAGTTCACATGAGCAGTCGGTTGTCAAAATAACTTAGTCTAGATATAAGAAACTACATCTTAACTATATTTTTTCGCAGTGACTCCATGCTCCTCCTTTTTTTTCTTTGAATTTGAGGGCCATACCTTGCTGGTAGGGTAAGTTGAGTAGTTGCAAGTAAGAAAAGTAAGAAAAAGTAAGAAAACACTATTGATTCACGCAGTGTTGAGACTGCAAATCAGTGGGAAAGAAGGGATTACTGTGATGAAATATATTTGCTTGATTCTTACATTTCTCCTTGGACAGTCAGTATTGGTCGTTGTCAGAGCTAGGCTAGAAGAACCTTTGATCTGACCTGCATCAGTGAGTCCTGTGATTATTTCCTTCCTTGTGAGTTTCAGAAGAATGGGTTTGTTCTTCTGGGGAGAAAAGTAGAGGAAAAACTCTGGGAAAGTCTCAGGAAGTAACATTAGGGAAAGTGGCGGATGTTCTTGTATTCTACCTGTGAAGTGGGTGTGCAGGTACTGTGCTTTGGATGGGAGAAAAAGTTAGAAATGTACAGCTCTGCTATGAAGACAATCCTTCAGAGATATTCTAGAGGGGAATAATTACCATTTAAAAGAAAAATAACTAGGGGATTAAATACAGTAGGTCAGGAAAGTAGAGACTTGTGGGTTCCTAAGAGGTTCAAGTAGGAAGGTAAGACTAAGAGTTTGATTGAGAATCAGCTTCTTCCTCTCCTCCTACAATTTCAGTATTGAACTATTCATACTTTGCTAGAAAAATTAGGCCCACAAAACTCATTAGAGAAAAAAATAGCTTGAGGTCATCATACTGTCTTCAAAACAGCCACCCTCTGTGCAACTCTTGTACTAACACCAAAGAAGCTGGGTCTATGTGCCTCTCCACTTGCCTTTGTCCTGTCAGCTGTGGAGCTGAAGTTTTTATTTCCTTTTACTAAGTGACAGTACTGAGTCGCTCTGTACCTTGTATGCAGCCAATCAGTTGCAAACACAGGACTATATGTGTATTTACAGGTGGCCATGGCTTACAATGAGGTCTGTTCTAGACTCTCATTCCTAGTACAAGATTGTGTTTCATGTCCGAGCTGCAGCAATATTTTGTGGTGTTATTTATTATTTTCTTTTTAATCTAAGCTTTTAAAACTAGTATTTCAAATTTCTTACAAGCTAAGACACTTAGATCTTTACGAATTCAGGATATCACAACACTTCCCTTGGACTGTAAACATCCTTTTTTCTTAGGACTCATGCTGTTTTCCTTTCTAAACACCTGGCCTATCTAAATTCTTTCTTCTAGAAATCTTCTTCATCAGGGATTTTTTAGTCACCCTTTATTCACCAGAGATGAATCCCATTCTGAACATGTATCTTAACTGGCAATGACCAGCAAGGATTCCTCAATTTTTGAGGATCAATGACTTGGCCTTCTACCACCCTCTATGTGCAAACTTTTCCTGAAGGTGTCTCCTGCTATTCCACTGAAGATTTGGGGCACTGCTCCAGCCCTCCATCACTTCAAGGAGACTTTCAAATGTTCTGCCCTAGCTTCAGAGGCACTTCATCGCTAGTGCCTTTAGTGGTCATCTTACCTCTCTCACATTGGAGCATCTCTTTGTCTTGAATAGTAAAGAAACTTCAGTCTTCCAAAGCAAGGACAATTTTCAAGGAATTAAGTTTCTGTAAGAAGGACGTATGTAATTGCAGGAACCCTCATGTTTCAATCTTAACATCCGAAACTCAGAAATACGTGTATTCTTTCACAAGTTAGTGGAACAGAAGTCTTTACTGATGAATACCATCATCTGGTAGCTTTGGAGTGGATTCCCTCTCCCCACCTTCACAGAATCATAGAACCATGGGATGGCTGAGGTTTGAAGAGCCCTCTAGAGGTAATGCTGTCCAACTCCCCTGCTTAAGCAGGGTAACTTTTAGCAGCTTACCCAGATCATGTCCATACAGCTTTTGAATATCTTCAAGGCTGGAGACTCTGCAACTTCTCTGGGCAATCTGTGCCAGTATTCGGTCACTCTCACAGTGAAAATCGTTTCATGATATTCAGAGAGAATCTCCTGTGTTTCAGGTTGTGTCTGTTACTTCTTGTCCCGCCACTGGGCAATACTGGAAAGAGTCTGACTCTCTCCTGTTTAGACCCTTCCTTCAGGTATTTGTGCACATTGATAAGTTTCCCCAAACCTTCTTTTCTCCAAGTGGAACAGTCCCAGCTTTCTCAGTTTTGTGCTTGTTCTGCTATAGATTTATTTTGTACAAACCAAAGGTGACTAACATTTACAGCAGGACAAATTATTTACCAAAAGGTATTGATTCAAATTCAGTGAAAATAAGTTACCAAAGGTATATTAATCAATATAAATAGTTTTAATTGCTTTGACTCTCTTTGGCAAAGGTCAGAAGATTTCACAGAATCAAACCTGCAATAGTATTTCAAATCAAATTTAAGAAGATATTAGTTATGAATAAGAAGTTCAGAAAAGGAAAGCTAAATAAGACATTTCTTTGTGGGTTAATTAAAATATTGAGTTTCATATGAAGAATATTTTTTTCATATTGTCCTTCTAGCCCCAAGAATCTTTTATTAATTTATTAGTATTAAAAATAGGTAATTTATTCATCACTTCTACATAAACTGTGGTTATGCATTATGCTTAAGTTTTGGATTATGGCATTGCCAGAATATGTGATATTGTTAAATTTGTATACTTCTGCCTTGCTGTGCATTTGTTTTCTTCCTTGTCCCTTGTCCCTTATTTGCAGCAAACCAGACTGAAGCTTTCCCAATCTGTGTTTCTTTGATGACCTTAATGCTCCCTTGCCTGTTTTTAAGTAGTTTGCAGAAAAGAGGGTGTAAATAATAAGATCAGAAAGGTCTCTAATATAACCCTAATGCTTCTGAGAGCTGTTCTGTCTTTGCTGTCTTGCTCCCTATGTCCCACTTCCCACCATCTCCAAGTCATCCTTGGCTACGAAAGGGAACAATGCCTATTCTGATCTTTTCATTGGTAAAAAAAAGACAGTTTACTTACTTTTCAGATAATTTATCAGTGTGGATACTAAAATACTTATTCATAAGACCAACTCTAAGGTATTGTTAAATGTAGAGGAAGCATCTAAACTGAGATCTTGGGGGTGAGATGATCTGTTATTTCATTAATTTGTAAGAGAAAATTCCTAATTGACTACATATTTTTATATAGTGTGATTATTTACATTTTAGTCAGTAAAATTCATCTTTGTTTTTGATGCGGAATATTACCAATGTTATAGGAACTCTGATAGACTTATTTGGACTGACTGAAAGTCACTCAAGTATTTTTAATCATTATATTTAATAGAAAAGGTCACACTTTGTTGGTATTTCTGCTACTGGTAGCTGAGACTCTAAAAGTATTTCAGGAATTTTAGTGCCAAATCAGTCACAAATCAACAGTTTTGGAAAAGTGTTTAAAGGACAGTTGTATCCTGCTGACGGATTCCATTTACTCTTACCAAGCAACCAGAATACTTCAGGTATTTGTGAAATGGATACACTCATTTGAAAGCTAAATTCTTTGTTTAATATGTCATTAATGTCATCCATTATTACAGGTTTAGTAGCAAAAGCTTCAAAACTTAATCAAACAGTAATATAAGTTCCTGATCAGTTTGCTTTTATTTTTACAGTACATAGACATTTACAGGCTGCAAATCCTATCTGTAACTACATATGCCAGGCAGCTACTGAAAAGCACTTTAAATGTGGTAGCTGACCTTTATGCCCTTTCTCAAAATGCCTCCTGCAGTTTTGGAGTTATGCAATAGCTGTACTATGTTGATTTTCTTTCTATTTCTTTGCTTTTTATGCCTGAGTAAGGGTTGTGTGTAAAGATGATTTACTCCCACAAAGAAAGAAATCCTGTAGTATGCTGTGGTTAAATCTAACCTTGTTAAACATCTGATGTTTTAAGTAAAGACATACAATTTTACTAAGCATCATTAAGACAAAAATAGCTCTCCTCCCTTGTTGAACTCCACTTTCTTCTTTAATGTGCTTTAAGTTCTTTAAGATGTGTTCCGTCTGAAGCACTTGTACTTTTACTGCAGATCTGTTCCAAGTAGCTGTAGCTTAAAACACTGAGATCCTTGAAATTCAGACTGATAGGACAGCTGAGCTGATACTACATCTCACTTTCAAATGCTGCATAACACTATTTTTCCAGAAAAAATTTTCAAAACCTTTAAATTTTTATTTAGTGGAAGATTTTGTTGACTTTCAATAAATTCTAAGTGTAATAACCTTTATATTTTTAGTTGTGGATGGAGGAAATAAAGGAAGGGGCATTGAAAACAGTTGTAGCTCATGTAATGGAATAATTGATTTAAAAATTCATGTGGTGAGACCTTTTTAAGTGATATACTTAAAAGTAGGTACTTTCAGTGACCGAACAGATTTCAGATTTATCAGCACTGAGTGATGCATACTGAGCACCATTTTGGGAAGTCTAATCTTTTTTTAAAGGCTAAATAACTAAACAAGAAATGAGAAACAAAATCTTCTCAAATAAATTGTTGGATGTGTTCATCAAGGAAACCATGAATACAAAGCTTTCTTGTAAAGTTAGCATTATGATTGCACAGTTCCATTTACACATTCTCTTTGCGTCATTTTGTCTGTTTTCTAGATAACACAAATGGTAAAAGACAACAGGTACAATTTAAAACTAACTCCCCCCTCATCTTAACTTCTTTTTTGCCCATGAATTAGGTTAGATGACATCTAGTTTGGATTTAACTTGCTGAAAAAGATTCATTCTGAACCCCAAAATATCTGTCATCAGTCAGCAAACACAGTTTGCACCTGACTTTCAGGAAATGTTTCGTGTGAGAGGCCTGTCATATCTTTCGGTATATGGCTTGAAAAAATGTTTATACCTCTCTATGGCTTTATAAAGCACCAAGCTCATTTAAATAATTGTACAGTCATTTAGTTAATGTGTTCTTTTTTAAACTTGCCTAACTACAGTGAATGTAGTTTTGATGGCAAAAGAACCCCTTTTATGTAACAGCGTTTTTCTTCTCCCTCCTCCACCCTCACCTCACAAAATAAATGCAACAAAATTATTTTACTGCCAAGAAATTAGCTCATTTGCAAATGCCACCTTGGAACACAAGAAGAAAAGCATTTATTGAAGCACTAATAAAGGCACCATGTTAGAATAATTTTACGCTGACGGGCCCACAATCACTCAATATTTTAAGAGCTGTCATCACACCAGCATGAGCTGCATGCAAAAGTACAAATTTATGCTGTGACATCATGGCACTAAAAGTATAATTGGAATAAAATTACAATGCTTCACTCTAGCATTCAGCGACAAGGCAGAGCACTTTAGATGCCCACTATGGGCTGATCCTTTGCTATGCATCACTGTGCCACATATTCTGTTAACACATGAAGTATTATGACACAGATTTCTGAAGAGTTCAATGTGTCCTTCAGGTATTTCCAGAGTGAGTTTTCAGTGGGTACTCAATGATCTGTGTTGTTAATACACACTACACTACACACTAGCAGAAAACTGGGAGAATATTAAATCAGAGAAAGCCACCATTTTAACTCTTTAGATATGGATAATTAAGCAAGCAGTCACTACACAATGGCCGAGGACCTAATACTATCATTTTTTAGTGAGTTAATAAATTCCAGTCATGGCCTGTGGTTAAACACTAAGCTTTAACAAATGAGCACATCTGCATAAGAACTGTAACTTTAAAATTCAACCTTTTCACTTTTACCACATCTTTTTTCCTTATTTTAACTAGGAAAAAGGAAAAAAAAAGAGCTGATAGTAGATGTAGGTGAGATATGGGGAAGTGCAATGAATTACATGTCATGTTTAGACATAATATTCTGCTTGCTATCTAGCATTTCCTACCTAAGCTACAAACCCTTTCAGCATAATCAGTCATGCTTTACACCGCAGTGCAAGAAAAGGTACTGATTTTGGTTTTCCTTGAAGTGCTTTACACCATGAACTTCTACCAGAGTCGAAGAGACAAGAACTACTTAACCAGATACTCTTTTTATTAAAATGAGTTTTCAAAAGAAGTAACTCTCTCAAAGGCCATTCACTTGCACTGTTATAAAACTAATGCAAGCAAAATTAAGGAAAGTCTAGGCCGAGGGAGTCAGTGACCTTCATAAATATGAAAACTGTAGGATGTAGTTTTTCAATAGCACTTTAGATTGGATTACTCTCAGTGCAGTCATGGTTATTGGTGAAAAAAGTTTCCCACAGCACTTTATATACCTTGTTTAATATACCTAATTTTGTTTTTAATAGGTCTGAAATGAGATCGTCTCTCTTGTTAATTCTCTCATTAATGAAAAACAGATTTAATGTGGAACTTAAAATTGCAGTGAGAGAATCTCGGTAGGGGGCTCCGAAACTGAAGGTGCTGGTGTGGTGGCACGCTGCAGATGCTTACCCAGACGAGGCTTGGTCAGGCTTTCAGCTCAGCCAGGCACCTGCATGTCACCTGCCCAAAGGCTGCCCTCGCCCCATCCCTGGTGACAGCCCTCAGAGGTACCCAGGCTGCCATGGTCCTTGGGATTGTGGTGCCAAGGGACTTATTTTGTTTATTACTAAGTGCTATGCATGTTTTCTTATTTAAATCAGGTACCATGTCTGTGATTTTGTGGCATTTCCCATGCCTCGAATCCAAGATAGTTGCCAAAGACTTATTTTCGTACCTACATTAGCTATGATGAATTCGAGATCCATGAAAATTCAGTTATTTATTTATTTGTGATGTCAACTAAATCAAATATAGGTAAACAAATGAGGGCAATAAGGAAATTAATTACTCAGTATGAATTTTTTATTTAATCTGAAATAAAACAAGGCATTGTATTTCTACATTTTAACACTTCCTAAAAATAAATCTAATCTGACTTTGAAAACTTGTTTCAAATTTAAGAAACTGAAATGTTTTGAATAGAAAGTATATAATGGTGATCTAACTCATTTTCTCTGTCCTGATTTGAGCTAAACAGAACCAGTTCTGTTTAATGATTTTTACTTCTCAGTTCAATCTCTTCTTACAGGCTGCCCATTCTGAAGTCAGCAGCATGTTTTTGCAGACAGTGTTTGCTACTGGCAGTGATAATGCCTGATGTTTGCAGTCACTGCCTGGGACTGGGATGCAGAAAGGCTCTTGCTGATACTTATTCCTACAGTGACCAAGGCCACTGCTGGCTCTTGTGTGCCATGCTGGGGTTACCAGGAAGTAAAAGGCGTCATAAGGAAGTAAAATGTGGTGCCTCCGGTGAGTTACAGACAGAATAAGTGACCAACAAGGGTATTCCATTCCTTATACATCATATCCAGTATAAACGA
The DNA here is from genome assembly GCF_000703405.1 of Apaloderma vittatum. NCBI lineage: Eukaryota > Metazoa > Chordata > Aves > Trogoniformes > Trogonidae > Apaloderma > Apaloderma vittatum. Next base: position 5,737 of record NW_009696201.1, on the reverse strand, counting down.
GGGTTTAGGTCCCTTTTTTTTCTTTTCTTCTCTTCTGCAACAGCAGGAGTCCAGGAAGGACTCAGTCCAATCTTCTGCCTTTAATCCCAATCCTGAGTTCCTGAATCCAACTCGAGTATCCAGCTCCCCTCTGCCGCTGAGCCTGGAGCCTGCCCAGTGCCACCTGCTCTTCAATATCAGTGGTGATTGCTATCGGGAGGGACTCAGGCTCAATATTGGATTTTTATATATGTATATAGTTCACTATTTTTATTATTGTCTTGCTCATTAAAGCTGTTTTAATTTTCTTTATTTTTCTAATCCATAAATCTCTATGTCTCATTCCATTTTCCTTCCCATTTAGGGAGGAAGAGGGAGTCAGAAAATATCTGTCTGGGTTTAGTGGCCAGCCCAGGCCTAACCCTCAACAATCTCTTCTCTCTTTTTTCTTTTTTTTTTTTTTTCCAGAAGCTTTTTAAACTCAGATCAAAATTCATTATAAATTCTGTTTGTCTAAATGATCATTTCAAATTACAGCTAATTCCTTCTACTGAAGGAAGAATAATTATATACACGCAAAAATGTACCTCCAAGTAAACTGTTTTCTATGATGTGACCAAGAAAGGAATGTGAAGAGTTCCTAGAATGATTCTCTTGGTCCCTTCTCACCTCCTGCATCACCAGGTACAGGCAGACATTGCACTTTCCTGCTGCCTTGGAAGATAAAGCCCTCTCAGACTGACATGGAGCCTCCTGACCACTACAGATATGATCAAGACACTCTGCTCATTTCCTAGCTACTGGAAGACCCTGTGCACCTTATGAAGGGAAACAGTGAAAATAGGAGTGACGCCCTCCCTGATCCTCCCCCAAAGAAAGAATTTTCTCATTATTTATCTCAAGCATGCAGAGCAGCTTCAGCCACTTTGGTTCCATGGCTGCAGCTGCTCCCATCCCTCTGCATGGAGTCATAAGTGAACCTCTGAATGACACCAGGAAAGAAAGAGGAAGAGTAAGGAGAGAACACATTTTGAATAAAAGGGACTGAAGATGCTTTTTTTTTTTTTTTTTTTTTTAATCCAGTCATCACACATGTGATTCTCAGACCTAATATCCTCCCAATTTTTGATGACCGGCTGCTCTCAAATAAGTACATGCCTCTTTGGAGAACGTCCAGTGAGCACAGAAATGGGAAGCTCTCCCAGATTTGAGAAGCTGGCAGACATGGTGAGGTAGATCTTACAATAACTGCTATTTTGTATATTTTTCTTTATTCTCTTCTTCTCATTTCAATCCAAACACGTATGTTCATAATTTTCAAGATACATTTACTGTAGAAATAAACAAGCTGAATAAAATAGAGAATATTTTCAAGACATAGAAAAGGATAAACAGCACAAAAGAGAGGAAATTTTTAGTTTCTCTAGCCTAAACCTTGATCTTTCTTGCCACTCTTTTGTCACCCAGAAACTCTGTGGAGATAAGTAGGAACCATTACTTTTCTTCAACAGCTCTGTGAAATCCTTTAGGTGGGACTTTAAACATCAGTGGAAAACTTTCCTTTTAGAAGGAGTTGTCTCAGCAGACTGTTTTGCAGGTGTTGCTTCTGTACTCTTCCTGTAGTCAGACTTCTGTCTTCCCGTCCCTGCAACACCAGTCCTCATATGTAGGAGATCTCACGAAGCATAGCTTTGCAGGAAGTAGGTCTTACGGGCATCAAAAAATAAGAAACATCATTTAACTCTCAAAAGTGAAACTATAAAACATTTTGTTCTTGTAAGTTCACTGAACTTCACTTTGATTCTATGTCTTCATTGTTTGTTAAAACAGTTGCATTGTCACAGGAAGAAAATCCCATTGAAACAAAATATTTGCCTTTATCTTGATTCTATTGCCAGGAGGTTGTTAATTTGAAGGTAGTAGCACTTCCATCTTTTACAGGAATGAAACATCTAGGGTACATGCCCTGAGAGCATACTTTCCAGGAGGACTCTCTGTAGAGCAAAGTTTTGGAAAAGGCCCTGTAACTCAGCAAATCAGATGTCAGTCAGCACAAAAAGCCTACTATTTCTGTGAGTAATAGCTGAAAAAAGATTGGGGAAACCCACAATCTTAATTATTTTTTTTTATGATTTCCACTAACTGGAAAACAGAAGTGAATATATTAATTTAGTTACTTAAAGTGCAGGCAGTTAATTCAATATGACCTTCTTCAAGTGTTTTTGTGTATTTTACTGAAAAAATCCACCCTAATCTACCCTTATCTACTCCATGTTACAAACTCTCCATTATAAAACACAGTCTATATGAAAACTATCTAAAGTCATATCTTTAGCTGCTTTCCTGCCAAAAAATACCTTAAATTTGAAGGTCTCATCCCAGTCTGACCAGAGGAGAAGCAAGAAGGGGCAATGATTTAAAACTAAAAGAAGGTGAATTTAGACTGGATATAAGGAAGAATTCTTTTTACAAGGGGGTTGGTGAAACACTGGAAGAGGTTGCCTATAAAGATTGTGGAGGTTCAATCTTTGAAGACATTCGAAGTCAGGCTTGATGGGGCTCTGAGCAACCTGATCTAGTTAAAGGTCATAGAATCATAGAATTCATTGGGTTGGGACCTCTAAAGGTCATCTAGTCCAACCCCTTTGACATAAGGAGGTGTTCCAGCCCTCCTTTGGACATACTCCAATAGGCCTATGTCCTTCTTGTGTCGAGGGCTCCAGAGCTGGGTGCAATACTCCATGTGAGGTCTCACTAGAGCAGAGTAGAGGAGCAGAATCCCCTCTCTCCATCTGCTGGCTACGCTTCTTTTGATGCAGCCTAGGATACGGTTGGCCTTTTGGGCTGTGAGCACACATTGTTGGCTCATGTCCAGCTTTCCTCTACCAGTATCCCCTTTTCCATCGGGCTGCTCTCTACCACATCATGCCTCAGCTTAGTCACTGCAGGAGGTTTGAACTAGATGACCTTTAAAGGTCTCTTCCAACACAACACATTCTATGGTTGTATTCTATAATTCTATGATTAATAGACCTGTGGCTCACCAACACGAAAGAAAAGGGGATAACAAGATCAGTTGCAGCCTGAATTGCAATGACCATGTGCTGGTGGAACTGGAAGGAAATAGGCCAGGTGAAGAGTAGAGTCAGAGTACTTAATTTCAGGAGAGCAAACTTCCATTGTTTTAAGGAATTAGTGGATAGGACCTCCTTGGAAAAAGCTTTCAAGGGCATAGATATGATCAGAGCTGGCAGCTCTTTAAGGATGCATTTTAAGAGCACAAGAACTCTCTATTCCTACATGTAAAAAATCAGACGAGAGAGGCAGGAGATCAGCATGGGTCATTAAAGACCTTCTGGTCAAAGTAAAGTACAAGATGGAGATGCACAGGCAATGGAACAAGGGATGTGTATCCTAGTAAGAGTATAGGGACACTGTCTAGACGTGTACACATGAGATTGAGAAAATTAAGGCACAGCTGGAGTTAAGTTTGGTGAGGGTGATAACATTAATGTTTCTCATGGGTCTACTGGCCAGAGAAGGAAGATTGAAAAAAATATGCTGCCTTCTGGTAAATAAGACAGGAGAGCTCATGACAACTGACATGGAGAAATCTGAGATACCCAGCAAATTTTTTTCCTCAATTTTTAATGATAATCTTGCTTTCCATATCTTCCAAGCCCTTGAAACTCATGACAGAGACCAAATAAATGAAGTCCCTCCCATCATAGAAGAAGACCAGATTCCTAACCCTCTGAGGAATCTGAATACAAACAAATCATGAGATCTGACAAAACATATGTCAACATCCTGAGGCAACTGGCTAATGCAGTTTGCGTACCGCTCATCACCATATTTGAAAAGTTGTGGCAGAGAGGCAAAGTACTTAGTGACTGGAAAAGACAATCATCACCTCCATTTTTAAAAAGGATGAAAAGAAGAACTGTGGAAACTACCAAACCCAAGATCTTTTAGCAGATTCTCCTGAAAGACATTTCAAAACATATTTAAGATGAGGAGGTAAATAGAGAGATTGACATCATGGCTTCGCTAAAGGTACATCAGACTTTCTATGACTGAGTGGCTCCATCAGTGAACAAGGAAAGAGTAACTGTTGTCAATTACCTGGAATTATGTAAGGCCTGTAATATTCTCCTCCTCAACGTTCTTGCCTTTAAATTGAAGAGTTACATGTTCGATGGATGGAGAATTAGATGGGTGAGAAATTGACTGGATAGCCATGTCCGAAGACTTACAATCTATGGCTCAATATCACTGTAACTACTAGTGTTGCTCGAGAAATCACGTTAGGACCAGTACTACTTAATGTCTTTACCAATGACGTAGCTAGTGGGATTGACTGCACTCTTAGCAAGTTTGCAGATGACAGCAAGCTCAATTGTGCAATTGATTTTTTTGCAGGAAGGAATGCCATCCAGACGGACCTAGACTGGCTAGAGCAGTGGGCACATGCAAACTTCATGAGGCCAAGTGCAATGTCCTGCACCTGGGTTGAAGCAGCCTCCAGTATCAATGCAGACTGGGTGATGAGAGGGTAAATAGCAGCCCTATGGAGGAGGACTTGGAGATACTGGCAGATTAAAAAATGGACATGAAGCAGCAATATGAGTTTGCAGCACAGAAATCTAGTGAAACGTATCCTGGCCTGCCTCAAAAGAAACATTATCAGCTGGTTGTGAGCTGACCTTTTGCTCTCATAAGACCCTACCTGCAGTACTCTGTCCGGCTCTGTTGTCTCCAACACAAGAAAGGCATGGACCAGCTAGAGCAGTTGTAGAGGAGGGAGATAAAAATAAGCAGAGGGCTGGAGCAGCTTCTGTATGAGGTCAGGGTGAGAGAGATGGTGTTCAGCCTGGAGAAGGAGAGGTCCAGGAAGACCTTATTGTAGCCTTCCAATATAAAGAGGAGACTTAGAAGAAAAGTAGAGAGAGATAGAATTTCTATCAGGATTTGGGCTGACAGGAGGCAACAATTTCAGCCTGAAAGAACATAGGTTTAGATTGGACATAAGGAAGAAATTTTTTAAGATGCGGGTGGTGAGACAAGGCAACAAGTTGCCCAGAGAAGTTGTGGGTACTCTATCACTGAAACTGTTCAAGTTCAGGTTGGATGGATCTCTGACTAACCTGATCTGATGAAAGATGTCCCTGCCCCTGGCTGTGGGATTGAACTGCATGATCTTTAAAGGTCCCTTCTAACCCAAACCACTCTATTATTCTATGATTTGTAAGAATCAGGCAATATCCTACGTCATGAAGGATTAGAAAAGTTTTGTATATATCAGTCATGGTAAAAAATTGTAATTGCTATACATGTGTCGTGGTTTGACCCTGGCCGGCAGACAGGTACCCACAGCAGCCGCTCTCTCACTCCTCCTTCTCCACTATACCGGTTGAGAAAATATTTTAAAGGGCTTAAAGTTTGAAATAAGGACAGGGAGATCATTTTCATTTACCGTCCCGGACAAAACAGACTCGATTTGGGGGAAATTAATTACATTTATTAAGAGAACAATTCAGAGAGGAGTAGTAAGAAGTAAGAAAAACCAAACAGATCTTAAAAACAGAACACCTTCCCCCCATCCCTCCCTTCTTCCTGGGCTCAACATCAATCCCGGTTTCTCCACCTCTTCTCGCCGAGCAGCACAGGGGGACAGGGAAGGGGGTTTACGGTCAGTTCATCTGATGTTGGTTCTACCGCTTCTTATTCACTCCGGAGGAGGACTCTTCACTCTTCC
>NW_009696200.1:0-426 GCF_000703405.1 Apaloderma vittatum | reverse complement strand
TAAACTGTCATCATCCTCCTCCACCAGAAAGGAAAGAAGGAGGCCACATTGTCCAAATATTACTCAGGAGAAGACAAATCTCTCCAATCAGGTCAGATCAGTGCCCTCTCTAAGGAACTGGCCTCCTGTCCTTCACACAAGGAGCTGCCTCCCGTGTCAATCCATTTCCCTTTCTATGTTGAACTAGAAATTACGTGGGAGGGAGGTGAGAGAAGTTGCACATGGAAGTTAAGTGTCTTCCTCAACATTCATCTCCAGGAGACCCAAAAACTTACATGACTGGCTAGAGATTAGAAGTTTAGGTGCTTACAATAGAGCTACAATTACTTTCTCACACAAATGTCTCCATTTGTTTCTTGGGCATGATAAAAATTCGTAGATATCAAATGCTTTGGTCTCCTACATTTACAAACATATCTCCCTCTT
>NW_009696199.1:22084-25259 GCF_000703405.1 Apaloderma vittatum | reverse complement strand
AGAGAGCAACTGGAATGTATCAAGATCTGTCTAGGGGCAGATGAGGAGCGAGGTGAGAGCTTGTGGGTGACAATTAAGGGGCAGGCTGGCACGGGTGATGAAGTGGGTGTGTGGTATAGAGGCCACTTGATCAGGATGAAGTTGATGAGGCCTTTTACAGGCAGCTGACAGCAGCCTCTCAATCACAGGCCCTGGTTCTCATGGGGGATTTCAACTACCTAGCTATTTGCTGGAAGGCCTACACAGCCAGCCACCCACAGCCCAGGAGGTTCCTCCAGTGCGTCGATGAGAACTTCTTGGTGCAAATGGTGGATGAGCCAATTAGGAGAGGAGCGCTGCTGGATCGTAACTAACAAGGAGGGTCTGATGGCAGCAGTGAAGGTTGAGGGCAGCCTTGGCTGCAGTGACCGTGAGACAGTGAAGTTCAGGAACTTGTGCAGAAGGAACAGAATACCAAGCAGGATCACAGCCCGAGACATCAGCAGAGCTACCTTTGGCCTTTTCAAGCAATTACTAGGGGAAATCCCATGGGACAGGGTACTGGAAGGTAAAGGGGCCCAAGATAGTTGGTTAATATTCAAGGGCCACTTCTTCCAAGCTCAAGATCCCAACAGGTAGAAAAATCAAGAAAGAGATCCAGGAGACCTGCGTGGTTAACAAGGGAACTGCTGGGCAAACTCAGGTGGAAGAAGAGTCTATAGATCGCGGAAGGAGGGGCTGGCCACTTGGGTTTAGTATAGGACTGCGGTCAGAGGATGTAGGGAGGCAACTAGGAAAGCAGCTACGGCCTCCTTGGAATTAAAGCTTGTGAGGGAGGTCAGGGACAACAGAAAGGGCTTCTTCAAATACATTGCCAAAAAAACTAACACTAGAGGCAATGTAGGCCCTCTGGTGTAGGAGGTGGGTGCCCTGGAGACAGAGGATCCAGAGAAGGCATAGTTGCTGAATGCCTTCTTTGCCTCTGTCTGTACTGCTGGAGATTGTCCTCAGAGGCCCCAGAGGAAGTCAGGATAAAGGAGGACTTTGCCTTGGTTGATGAGGACTGGGGTAGGGATCAGTCAGGCAATCTGGACACCCACAAATCCATGGGCCCTGATGGGATGCACCCACGGGTGCTGAGAGAGCTGGCAGAAGTCATTGCTAGGCCACTCTCCATCACCTTTGGTAAGTTGAGGGCAAGAGATGAGGTGCCTGAGGACTGGACAAATGTCACTCCAGTCCTCACAAAGGGCAGGAAGGAAGACCGTGCCTGAGGACTGGAGGAAAGTGAATGTCACTTCAGAGCTGTGGTCAATGGGACAGAGCCTAGTTGGAGGGCTGTATCTAGTAGAGCCCCTCAGAGGTCGGTATTGGGACCACTACTATTGAATATATTTGTCAACGACCTGGATGAGGGAATAGAGCGCACCATTATAAGAGGGTCATTAGGAGCAGTCAGCATGTTGTTTCCAAGGCAAAGTCGTGTTTGACCAACCTGATAGCCGTGTATGAAGACATAACCAGGTGGATAGATGATGGCCGTGCAGCGCACGTGGTTTATCTGGATTTCAGTAAAGCATTTGACACTGTCTCCCCCAGCATCCTTGTAGCTAAATGGAGGAGGTGTGGTCTGGATGATGAGGTAGAGAGGTGGGTTTTGATCTTATTGAAGGAAAGAAGTCAGAGAGTTGTGGTAAATGGGACAGAGTCTAGTTGGAGGCCTGTATCTAGTGGAGTCCCTCCAAGATCAGTACTGGAATGAGTACTGTTGAATTTGTTTGTCAGTGACTTGGATGAGGGAACAGAGAGCATTGTGAGCAAGTTTGCTGATGACACAAAACTGGGAGGAGTGGCTGACACACCAGAAGGCTGTGCTGCCATTCAGCCAGACCTAGACAGGCTAGAGGGCTGGGTCGGGAGAAATCTTATGATATACAAAAAGGGCAAGTGTAGAGTCTAGCATCTGGGAAAGAACAACCCCATGTGCTAGTATAGATTGGGGACTGACCTGTTGGAGAGCAGCGTAGGGGAAAGGGACCTGGAGGTCCTGGTGGACAGCAGGATGACCATGAGCCAGCAATGTGCCCTCGTGGCCAAGAAGGCCAATGGCATCCTGGGGTGTATTAGAAGGGATGTGGTCAGTAGTTTGAGAGAGGTCCTCCTCCCTCTCTGCTCTGCCCTGGGGAGGCCACATCTGGAATATTGTGTCCAATTCTGGTCCCCTCAGCTCAAGAAGAACAGGGAACTGCTTGAGAGAGTCCAGTGCAGAGACACAAATGTGATGAAGGGAGTGAAACGCCCCCTGACATTCTGTGATTCTGTGTAACCCATGGAGAGGGGAGCCCACGGTTCAGGTTTGCTGGCAGGAGTTGTGACCAGCAGCATCCAGTGCTATAGGCTAATGGTCTGACTCTATGATCGTACAGAGTGTGACCTCATTAGTATTTATAAATATGTAAAGGGAGGACAGAGCTGGGCTCTTCTCATTGATGCTCAGTGATAGCACAAGGGGCAATGGGCATTTTCCAATCTAAATGATTCCATGATTCTATTCTATGATTCTGTAGTAGCACAGGCACAATCAGGAGTCTGAGAGAAGTGATGATCAGCACTTTGTTGACCACAACTATATAAGATACTGAGCCCTCTAGTTTGGGCTTCCCAGACCAGGACACTGCGAAACTGGAGCAAGCCTAGCAGAGGTCCACTGTGACCTACTGTAGGTGCTCCTGCTTTGGCAAGGAAGTTGGACTAGATGACCTTTCGAGGTCTGTTCCAACCCCTGACATTCTGTGATTCTGTGCTTGTGATTATTTAATGGAAGATCCTGAAGGAAATACCAAGTTTCTCTGGAAAACTGGTTGGTTCTTAGAGCTATGCCGTGGTGACTGGCTAAGGCTGGAGAGAAAAGGGCTACTACACTTTGGAGATTTTTCTTTTGGGACAGTTACTGCAGAGAAACAAAGCTGAGCAGCTGGAGAACCTGAACCAAAAAGAGAAGTGTAAGGTCAACAAATCAACATTTTTCTTTTCTGGCTCCATTGTCCCACGTAAGGGTCCACAAGCTGCTTTCTTGCCTCAGTACAAGAAGTCAAATGCTTTGCAGTTCACCACACAATTTTAATGCTTCATTTTAGTTGTAGTAGAGTTACAAAGATAAGACTCTGTGTTTGGCAGTGCCATGATTGAAAAGTAG
>NW_009696199.1:12614-21915 GCF_000703405.1 Apaloderma vittatum | reverse complement strand
CTTGGAGTAAACAAGACAGATGTTGTGTTGCTAGGGAAAAAAAAAAGGCCTTCAAAGAACTGGTTGTGGTGTTGGCCCTTCAGTTCATTGAAAATGATTCTCTACCAATTTTTAGAGTAATGCGATACTTCAGATGCCTGTGACACTGCTGTTCGCGGCTAGGTAAATAGTGTTCCTCTGGCAACTTGCTCTACTTGGTTCTGACACAGACAGCTGTTTAGACAGACTGGGACATATAACAGATGCCAGGAAATTCTTTACAAGTACAATTGATAGATATTGCAGTGGTACAGAAACATAGAATTAGCTTTCAATGCAGTTCCTCTTCTGTACAAGTGATGTTCGTCTTCAGAAGTTGATGATGAAGCACCTGTCCTATTTTTGTGTTGTTAGGTTAAGTCTCCTTAAACTGATAAAGAAGTTAAGCAAGGTCTTGACTAAATCCCACGAGCATTATCTTAAAGTAGTCAACCCTTTAGATCTCTAAAAAAATGTTCAGGTATGGCTTCAATATTCTGTGTAGGAAATAGTGTGTGTTCCAAACATTTGTTAGCAACCTAAATTGGGCTAGATGCAGAATACAGAAATGGAATGCTTGAGGTTCCAGTGTGGCAGATACAGAGAAGATATTAAATCCGTGGGGCAAGATCTGAGTACTCTGATTTGGATGTCTAAAGTATATGTTACAAATTCCTTTTTAGATATTAATTTCCTCACCTCTATTTAGTAAGTTTTCTGTTGCACAATGTATACTTTAACTGAATATTTTAGGAATCATATCAATGTTTTAGTAATTATGTTGTATAAATTTTTCCTTTTGTGCACATATGTTGCTCAGAACTTATGTGTAGTTTCACTATAAAATGAAGTTTTGTTATTATCGGCACTTTTGTATCTGCGTTTACATTAAAATTCACTTCTCATCTCAAAATAAGAAAAGCGTCTGTAAGGGATAACTTCAGTATATTTTTTGCAAATCACTGTCTAGCAGACGTGTCAAGCTTTCTACTAGAGTATTGCTGGTGCTGTTCACTTTTTTGTGTTAGTCCCCATGAGTGTAGTGCCAGATTCAGACATACAGAGAATAGCCCATATCCAAATCATAGTTTAGATAGTCTGACAGCTGTCAAATACATTTTTTCCCCTACCTCAATGTTACAGCATATGCTGCTCTCCAGGGGAGACAGAAGCTTTCTATAGATAACCTTATTGCTTGGCTTCTGTTAAGATGGCTGAGTGCTGCTGAACTGTGCCCTAAAAATTACTGTGGCACGTTTAAGCCTATACAGTCACTCATGTCTACTGGTGGGCTCTTCTAGAATCCTTAGTTTAGTTAACAGAGATGTGGTCACCATAGCTCGTCATTCACTATTCATCTCACTATGGTATCACCATTCTCCTCATTGTCTAATTACTTTAATAGGCATTTCTGACACCTTTTTTTCCCAATTACAAAATGGACCTTACCATGCTCAGAAATAAGCAACCTCCATGACAGAAGCTGCAGATTACAGCAAGCAGGTGTAGGGCTAGGTAAAATGGGACAAAGATTTAGGTGTTAGTACCAAGATATTTCATTGAGAAGGTATAGGATTAGGCTATGTGACACTGAAAGCACGGAATTAAGAACTGAAAGCACTTCTGCTCATTAATGGAGCAGAAACTTTCAGGGATGAAAAACTGCACTGAGTCAAATTCCTTATTTAAACAATGTTAATTTGAAGGGGGTTTTGTGCATGTGTTGGATTTATGGTTGCTTTTTTCCTTTTATTCTTTCAATAATAATTATTTAGGAGAGAAAATTTAGTCCATTGCTTTGATTGTTCTAAGTAGAAAGGTTATTTTCAGATGCAAGTTTAAAATCCATTTAATTATTCTTGGTTTAATTAGTTCTTATTATTGTCTTGAAAGGGGCTGACAATATCAGGAAATACTGGAGTCGTTACTACCAAGGATCCCAAGGGGTAATATTTGTATTAGACAGTGCCTCCTCTGAAGATGATCTAGAAACTGCTAGGAATGAACTGCATTCTGCTCTCCAGCACCCACAGTTATGTACTTTGCCGTTTTTAATACTGGCCAATCATCAAGACAAGCCAGCAGCTCGCTCCGTACAAGAGGTATGTTTACATGACAACATCTTGCCTGTTCGTATTTACTATCTCCACACCACTGACCCAGTATTGCTTATTGCTCTGACATCCTAGTTGAGGACTGGCCTCAGTTACTCTTTGCTGTAAGTACACAGACCAAGAACAGTCCCAGCCCCTAAGAACTTAGTCCAGTGCACTCTATACAGGCTTAGTTGTTCTGGAAGACAGACAAGTAATATTTGGATACAAATGGTTCCCCTGCTTTTGCCATGTTTTACTTAAGGGATAAAAGACGTTTTTAGCTAGGACAGTGATTTTTTGTTTAGCTTGGTTTTTTGTTTGCTGTTAATTTTAATTTTGCGCTACCCCAGTACTCCATTCTGTGCAACTGCTTAAAGCAATAGATTGCAGCCATAGGTTGTCTTTTATGTAAAAGCTTTTTCTTCTGAATTGCTCCGTACTGATGTGAGGGCAGAGTTGCAATTCCTATTTTGAAATCCTTAACTTGTCCTCCTTTAAGGAGTAATGTGTTTGTCTAATTTGTAGCTATCACATAGTAAATTAAATATTTGTTCTATTCAGTGTACCTTTTTCTTTTGAATTTCTAAAAAAATCATCTTACCTACATTGCTATAATATATACCTTTGACAAAATGCTGAAAGTTAATGCTTCTTCAGGAGAAGCTCTACTTCTGAAGTTTTAGAAGAAGTTAATATTTGGTTGTGTTGTTATGTTCATAAATGTCATTTAAAGGACTCTTCCTATTAAAGATTGTATGTGAAATCTGTTTGTTCTGTGAGTGGTGTTTTTTACTACAGCAGTGAAAACTGTTTCAGCACCTTACTCTGTTGCTGCTTTTTTATTTAAACTTATGGCTTTCTTAGGTGCACTTCTGTGGTTAAAACACAGTCTTTCTGAAGAGCACCAATTCAATTAAGTGCAAAACTTATTCATCTGTAGGATAACTGTGATTTGTATGGTATAATTGTATGTACTTTCTGTAGTGCTTTGTTCCTTCTTCTGCCTCCTTTCTTAGCCAAAATAAATAGAGGATAAAAAGTTAAGCTTATTTTTTAAGAAGTGTAAATTTTACTGGGGTATAATAGTGGTTTTCATACAAGAGGAAGAGAATAAGTGAGAAGGTGAGAACTGTGTAATCTAAACTGTAAAATGTTTCATTAAGTTGTTAGTCCTTTCCTCAAAGAATCCATGCTTAGAAAAAGAAAAAAGAAAAAAAAAGAAAAATGGATGTAGTGTTTTATGTTATATAAAAAGGTAAATTGAAATCTTGCAGGGATAGAATCTACAGGTTCTAGGTCTTGTTAATCTAAAAACAGATTTAGGAAGAAGTAAAGTAAAGTGTAAATAAATAGTAATAAGGAATTCTGTATATCAGTTTATTAATTTCTTCTAGTTTATTTTGCAAAGCCTGCATTTCTAGTTGCTTGTAGATAGACTTTTGGGCCTGACCTGAATCTTCTGTTTATTTAGAGTTAGCGTTTCTTCTTTTTTATTAGCAGTACCCTCATTCTCTCCTCATCCATCATTACGAATTGTGTGATATCTCAGTAGAGGAGTAGATCATTATCTGCTTACGGTAGCATTTAAATGTATTTTTACTGTATGCTCTTTTAAGAAAAGTATTTTGGTGTACTGTCATAGCAAATAAGTCTCGATTGCTTCTTCAAGTCTGTATGAAAAGCTGAATACAAGAATTTTGTTAAATTTGCACAGCTTATGCATATTTTCATAAAAAACTGCAGCACTTTATCAGGAGCTTAGTGCATGTCTTAGAAATTCTTTGATTAAGAATAGTGGAAAATAGAATTAAAAAAAAAAAAGATAATTGTTAATATGTTGTTCCTGGAAAAAATGATGTCCTATGTTTGCTACGTATACGAAGTGGAAGCCTTATTCAGTCAATTTTGCTGATGTAAAAATTTCTTGCTTTCCTAAAGGCTTTGCCGTGCTGTTGTCCTCATTGTTGAGATATGAAATGAAAGTAAAATGCCAAATCATAAGACCATTCCTTATTTCAGAAGAAGAATATTTAAAGCTTTAACAAAAATAATGTGTTGCACATTTAGAATTTTGTTAGGCATTGTTGCAGAGCTAAGTCTGTTAATTATAGGCATTTCCTTGCTCTTTTATGTGTCAGAAGACAGATGAATCACAGTTGAAATTTATAAGTATGTATGCATTCCCTTCTTTAGTAGATAGTAGGGACTCCTTAGAGTATAATTAAAGAAAATGTCTGAGTTGAGTGGTGTGCAATAGAAATTGTAGAAAAATATTTATTTACAACAAAATCCTTCATAAAACTGTACAAGTGCCAAGCAGTTTCTGCAACAGATGTTAGTTACGTTTATTATTGGGAAGTGCAATTGCTTCAGTTTTTCATAACTTTATATTTTAGTTTAATGTGTTTTCTCTGTGCATTGCCTAGGTAGAAATGATATCGCAGAAGCTGCAGCCTAATTATTAAGCAATGTCATGAATAGTTCAATCTGAAACTGTAATGGCTACTTTGTAAGAATATCCAAATGACTTGTTTAAATTATGAAAGAGAATTTAACCTAATTAATTTTGCAAGCATGATTGGAAAATATCCCTCGTATTGAAGTGATCAGGAAAAATTTCAGGAGAAGCTAAGTTGAAATACTAATCAGTAAATGTAATCCTTTTTTTCCTATATTCAGCTGCTGGTTGGCTGTCTCCTGCATTTTTGTTTATTTTAAAAAGAATTAAAAAATAAATTTGAAATTTTACTCTAGAAACTATAAATGAAATGATCACTTTAAATATTGTGCCTCTTATTTGTGTTCTATCAACTTCTATGATGTTTGTTCTACTTTTCCATGTCAAAGATATTTGTAAGTTGTTCTGTTCTTCCTGTGACCGTAGCACATATTTAAGTGTTTTCAAATAGCTGATAAGTGATTTCAACTGAGCCACACTGAATTAAAGAACACATGTATTAACCAGAATGCAAAACTCAGACAATTATATTTGAGTCAGTAGTTATACTGCAAAATAACCTTATTTTAGATTAAAATCACAGTAACGAATTTATCTTATATATGTTAATTCTGACTGCCATTTGGAAAGCTCCTGAATTAGTAAATAAAAAGTGAAAAATAAGTTTAGTAACTCAGCAGATGGGAAGGTGGGGACATATCACTTTGGCCAGTGTCTCTAAAATACAGGGTGCAATTCTAAAACAGTGTACCAAATTATATATATATTTTTAGTAAGTATCTTGCTGACAGAGTGTGCTTTTGGTTTTGCATCACAAAAGTGCTTTTGGTTATAACACTTGTTTTTAATTAGTCAGATTTCTGTTACAGACTTACGATGATAAAGTGCTTTGCAGGGGAACAACAGCGTCACTATCTTTATCAACTTGTTTATTATGGAAGGTATGCTACTTTGTGTACTAATACTAGAACCTGCAGTGGATATTGCAGTGGATTCCTGTGATTTGAACCACTATGCAAACTGAGAGTCGTGTCCTCCCAGGTCAGAGCAATATTTAGGAATTGCGGATAGGATGCATTGGAAGGTGTCCATAACCATTGTCAGGCTATGCTGAGCAAACACTTGTCTGAGCCTTTTGAGGACTTCTGGAAGCCATGTAGGACTGGCCAAAGAAGAAAACCAATCAAACTATGGAGCTCTGCCAGTTCAGTGGTGAAGCAGCTGCATGTTTGGCAGCGTGTTGCTTTTGTGTAGTTTTTTTTGTTGTTGTTGTTTTTTGTATTTGAAGCTATTTTCAAGATTGCAGTTGCACTTGATAGTTCCAACAGAACTATTCTAAGATCATATACGTGAAGACATTCATGGATTGTAACCTTCTAGTGGATTTTCTTTTAGTTACCCAAAAGTACAGGCAATTAATACCTTTCTTTCATATATTTAAATTACTGACCACTAGTACCAAGGAAAATCATTGACGATATGTTATAAATTCCCATTAAAAAAAAATAGTGTATAGAGTTACAGGTAGACCATGAATCAAAAGTCTTCTCAATCTATTTTAAGACTGTATTACCTTTCAGATGTTGTTGTCAAGAAAAAAGAAGTTAAATGGTTCTGTAGTGTGCCAGTCACAAGTGTTTTTTTTCTCTTGCATACATACAGGCTCCTACTTTAACATTGCAGTACTAATGAGTGTGTGAAACTCCAGAGGAAACTCTTTCCTGTACTCCTTTTTAGTTTCATACAGGAAGATTAAAGACTGAATTGCAAGCAATATTTTTGAAAGCAAATGTGAAAGGTTGGTCACATAAATACATAGACTGTGATGACTTTATCTATTTGAGAATGTTCTAAGGCCTTTGGGTTTTGAATCACAGTGTTTAATTTGGTTTTCTGCTAGCAGAGAAGTGGAGGGTGATTCTCCTTGTGAGAAGAGCCACCTTAGGGATGTGGGGGCTAATATCTTTTACTCTGCCAGCTTCTTCTCTGTTGTTTATGTCTGGAAGTAATTTTGTAGATAAGCAGTGTCTTCTTGATGCTTTAAGTGTCTTAAAGCTAAATAACTATTGCAGGAGAATGATCAGATTTGTCAGGATCTGCAGAGGCTCTTACTGATGCTCTAGAAGCTGCAGTTTCTAGGCCTACTGATGCTTTACAGTCTGAGTTGTCTGCATGTGACAGGCTTAATTCCAGGAGATAATTATTTCTTTTTTATTTTTGCACCTTTGTACTCTTTTGCCACACTTCTTGCCTTTTGTGGTTCTGCTAGTTAGTTCTTTTTGGAAACCCTTTCAATGTACCAGTTGCAGACATCATTGCTAACAATCTGAAAAACACATCAGGAGGTTTAGCTTCAGAGCGTACACAGTATCTCAGCTAATAGTTTTGAGCAGATAATGGCTCCACCAGCAGATACTACAAAAACTAAGCTTGAAACCAAGAGTGAAAATGGAAGTGCTCTCTGCAGTCTGTCCCATCCTCACCCCGGTCAAGCCTCTCGAATTAGTTCACCTATCTAAATTCTTCAAGACCAGCTGTTGCAAATCTGTGTACTTTATGACAGGGACATCCATAGCAAAGTTAAATTGAGGGCGGATTTTTGGTTCCTCAAGAAACTGTTTCTGAAATGATTTATCTTCAGATTACTGGAGCAAATAGCCAAAATATGGATTCCTACCCTGTTTTGAGATCATAGTGACCTTAATGACCTTAATATTTGCAATCCCCTCACTGCAAATACTTCTTCTTGTCCAAGGTGTATCCCTTGATATTTGAAGATTGCTTTGGAGCTGGACTCTGCTATTTTGAGTATTGGCTGCTTCCTTCACAACTGTGGCCTTAGCAGGAACAGAGTAATTATTTGTCAGACTTCAGTTATGAACACATTTGCAGGAGAGGAGGGCGTTATTAAACTGATGTTTAGGAAATATTAGTTTTGCCATGCTTGTAACAATGCAGAAATAACTTTATTTGCATATTTCGTAGGAACTACTGTTTTGATTAAGTAATTTCTTCAGACCTCTTAGGAAGATGATTTAAAAAAATTGTAAAATAAAATAATGCCCATAAAATACAACATAAAAAGATAAACAATTTAAATAAAAATAAGTGAGTAGATTCACAGCCTAGCTAGATGTGAATAGCAAGCCAATTTCATAAACTTGCAAGACTGTGTTCAATGTAAATATTTAGTAGGTAGTGTTCTTTTAATGATAGACTGATCATACTAAGAGTTGCATAGTAAATATTTATTACTGCAAAATGCAAGTGACTGTAAAAAGAAATTAAAATGAGAAACTGAAAATCTTGAAAAAAGATGGATTTGTTTATTCTCTTTGAGTCACTGGCATGGAAGGAGATAATGGTGAGCAAAGAAGAAACGAAGATGATCTGAAACGGAATTGTAAACTCTTTTGTAAATATATCTGACTAGAATGGCTCTAATTGTTGTGAAAATCCCTTTATAAGAACATAACGTGAAGAAGCTAAACAGTAAGCATCTTTTTTTTTCTTTTTGTAGATTTCTGTTAAAGTTATGTTTACAATAAAAAAAGAGCCATGGCAGAGAAGATACTCAATGTATTTTCATCACATCAAAAGATGAATTGGAATTGTTGATAATTTCTAGCCTAAAATTATCTGCACTTTATCAATGGACATGGCCTATTTAACAAAGAAAAGTATACCTCAGAATGGTAAATTCCTAGTCCTGTTCTTGACAAATAAATAAGTCTTCAAGGAACTGAGTTTTTTTGTCGATAGAAATTTTGAATTGGAATGACCCTCCTGAAAACAAAAAATACTTGAGCACACTTGCAGATGTATACGTTTTGCAAAACATCCAGGGAGCTGAAAAAATGAATAGAGTAACTGAGCCACAGGAGTGGAAGTGCACATTCCCCAGTTTCAAAACATGATACTGTCCTTGGAGAAGTGATTGAATGGCCCTTGGATGAAATGATGCCAAGTACAGGTATCCAAAAAAGCGTCATGTTTTGGAGTACATTTTGAAGAGTATTGCTGTGTATAGTTTCAGCATTAGTAACTTGATTTTTAATGCGCTTTTTGTGTCTGAAAATGACTGGTTTGTTTGTATATATGAGAGTGTACTTGGAGTGTTTCTTCTAAGAACAATATTGGCTTGCATGCTGGCCTCTTTGCCTATCCCATCATTCAGGTGTGACGGTCCAACTGTTCATCAACCATGTGATGAACTGATTTGGGCATAAAAATTACTGAACTACTCCCATTCTTCCTCATGGCCTTATTTTCAAACACATCAGCCCGCAAGACAATTTGGTAAGTTAGTTTACATGTGTCTGAGATTCAGTCCTGTTCAGTGACAGGAAAGGTGACCCAAACCTGACCAACAAGAGTATTCCATTTTATATATGTCATATTCAGTATAAAGCTCAGGGATCACAGGGGTTCAGCTCTTCTGCTTCAGTGGCTGGCGTCTGACGAGGATTCCATCTGATCTTCTGCCTTTGTTCCTGATCCTGAGTTCCCGAATCCAACTTCTATATCTGGTTTGCCTCTGCAGCTGAGCTTCCCCAGTGCTGCCTGCTCTGCATCATCAGTGGGGCTGCTGTTGGCGGGGAACTGGATTCAATATCAGTACTGTGTCTATTTGTACATATTTCCTTATTTTCATTATGTCCTTGCTAGTACTATTATTGTTAATTAGAGCTGGTTTAGTTTTTTAATCCCTAAGTCTCTCTGCCTCTTT
>NW_009696199.1:0-12600 GCF_000703405.1 Apaloderma vittatum | reverse complement strand
TCCCTTCCCATTTGGGGAGGGAATGTGGCTAGGGAGCATCCTGGGGTGTATTAGAAGGGGAGTAGCTAGTAGATCGAGAGAAGTCCTCCTCCCTCTCTGCTCTGCCCTGATGAGGCCACATCTGGAATCTTGTGTCCAGTTCTGGGCCCCTCAGCTCAAGAGAGACAGGGAACTGCTTGAGAGAGTCCAGCGCAGAGCCACAAAGATGATGAAGGGAGTGGAACATCTCCCTTATGAGGAAAGGCTGAAGGAGCTGGGTCTCTTTAGCTTGGGGAAGAGGAGGCTGAGGGGTGACCTTATTAATGTTTATAAATATGTCAAGGGGGAGTGTCGGAAGGAAGGAGCCAGGCTTCTCTCAGTGATGTCCAGCGATAGAACAGGGACAGTTTCACCTTGAGAGAGCTGAGAGGGGATCTTAATGTATAAAAATATCTGAGGGGGGTGTGTCAAGAGGAAGGAGACAATCTGTTATCAGTGGTGCCCAGCAATAGAACAAGAAATAATGGGTTTAAGTTAGAACATAGGAAGTTCCACCTCAACATGAGGAGAAACTTCTTGACTGTGAGGGTGACGGAGCCCTGGCAGAGATATTGTGGAGTCTTCTTCTCTGGAGACTTTCAAAACCTTCCTGGACGCGTTCCTGTGTGACCTGCCCTGGGTGATCCTGCTGTGGCAGGGGCCTTGGAGTAGATGATCTTTCGAGGTCCCTTCCAACCCCTGACATTCTGTGATTCTGTGATGTTTCTGTCTGCATTTCGTGGCTGGCCCAGCCCTAACCCTTAACAGACACAAACAAGAAGTTAGAGGAAGGTGACAGCAGAGGTGGTCTCACGCCAAATAACAGTGGTGTGGAACTCTAAACCCCAGTGAGATTTGGACCTTTCTCCTTGCCACCTTTCTCACTCCTATTTTTTTTTTGCTTGTGAAACTCAAGAGGAAGGTTATACAGGAAATTCAGGGAAATAATTTTTCCCTGTTACTTAACAATGAACGTTCCAGAGTAGGTGTACAAGTACCTTTACAGGGGTTGAGAATGAGGTATGCAAGGAACATTGATTTTCAGTATGAACTTTGAAAAATAAGGTCGTTGTTGTCCAAGGAAGAAAAAAGAGGAGTAGTTGCAGAACTAAACGTTCTGCATGTGACTGTGAAGGTAGAGCATAATCTTTATAAAGAAAAAGCGGAGTGACTGGAGAAACTTTCAAATGCTTTCAGATACAAAAATCTTTATTCATCTTTTAGCAGCTGTTTTTAATAAATATTTCTATACTTATGAATGCTTGCGTAGTATTCAGTAAAGACTGCTGGAGCTGAGAAGAGTGGAGCTTTTTAGAGTTCTTTCTGAAATGTTTTTTGCTTGGTCAAAAGTTGCTGGGCTTTAATAGAGGATTAAGTGAAATCCTGAGGCCTGGTGGATACAAATCTGACTATATGATCTTTATGATCCTTTTGGGTCTCTATGTCTGTGATATTGCTCTTCAAAGGAATTCCTGAGTGCTCAAAAACTTAGGTACTGGTTGACATGTTTTGCATGAGCAAGAAAAAATGTATTTCTTTGACAATATATAACTAATTAAAATAGAAAAAAATAGTAGCTATATAACCGCTTTCCAAATACAACTCTTCAATTTTTACAAAATGTCTCATGATCAGATGAAGTATGGAAAAGTATTTAGTAGTGCCTTGGATAAGTTTTGTTAAAATTCTGCGATTGTATAAATGATTTAGGATATCTTTTACTTTCAGACACCCTTCCTGTACTTATTAGAATGAATTCTTGAGTGCAAGAATACAAGCTGCTGCTTTTTAAAAGATTAAGACCTGTCCTCTTCTTTCTTCTTCTTTCTTCTTTCTTCTTTCTTCTTTCTTCTTTCTTCTTCTTTCTTTTTTTTCTCTTTTTTTATTTTTCTTTTTTCTTTTATCTTTTTTCATTTTTCTCATTTCTCTTTTTTCTGTTTTCTCTTTTTCCTCTTTTCTCTTTTCTCTTTTCTCTTTTTTTCTCCTTTCTCTCTTTTTTCTCTTTTCTCTTTTCTCCTTTTATTTTTTTAAAGAGAAAGCATCAGAACATCTTTAATGCTAAAAATAAATAATCTAAAATATTTAAAATAAATTTACTGGTTGAAGGGAAGTTAACTATATTGTGAACCTTCTATTTACCAAGCAAAAGGCTCTCTGATCAATGTAATAGAAGTAAAGTTTTTTTTTTAAAAAAATGAGTTGATTATGATTGGATAATCTTCATTGCATTACAGTAGAGATGCAGTCTATGAAATGAATTTCTAGTCTCAGTTCATTCTGTGGGAAATTAGATATACTGGTCATGCTGTGGAGGTTCAAGAATAACTGCAACAGGAGGAAATCTATCCATTTCACATCTGTGTAGGTGTTTAAAAATGGAATTTAATTATATGCCTCAGAAGTAAAAAAAAAATCTGCATCAGTACTACATGTACTGTGAAGAAGCATAGGTAAATATTGTCTGTAATTTCCAACTTCTTGAAGAGCTGGGAACATGCGTTTGGATTTAAACCTGCATCAGATAGAAGGTGCTTAGCATTCAGTTTGTGTATATGATGCTTTTGGTGACTTCACACTCAGCATTTCTGAAGGCGCTTGAGGGGAATTTCTCTTGAGTATGAGCTGTAGCATGGGGGAGAGCAGAACTGAAAATTGATACATCATTGGCCCATCAGAGACTGACATTGCTTTAGATGAGTGAGCATAAAATTCCTTTGAGGGAGGACGAACCAGGCAGCTCTGGATTTGGAGGTGGTGGTGTACATATAAGACTTCATGGCACAATGACGTATTTCCTAGTTACACTGTAGGAGAAGGGTCATACTTGCTTCAGCATTCTAGATGTATGTTATTGGGACAATGCTGCAGTTGACAAAGACCAAGAAGGAAAGATCTAGTATTATAGGTGAGATTAAAACTTTTCCTATCCACTCTCAGTTCTGAACTTTTTTTTTTTCCCCCACTGGGATTCCTTCAAGCCATTATGATTCTGGAAAAATCTCGGGTGCTGTGTAGGTGGTAGGGAAGGAAAAAAAAAAAAGTTTGTTCCCACATTATGAGCCTTACTGTTGTACAGGGATATTTTAGTTATTGGAAATGGTTCAATCCAGAGATAACAGGAGGAATGATGGGGGACTGGTGGCAAATTCCATGCCCCTCTTTCTCTGTCACTTTCTGAAACTTTACTGGCAGTAAAGCAGAAGAGACGACTAGAGAGCAGTCTGTGGTTGAAACAGAAATGAAGAATGAGAGGGAGTTCAGCAAGTTCAGAAGTGTTGAGTCTCCTTTCTTGGAGACCTGCCTGGACATGTTCCTGTGTGACCTACTGTAGGTGATCCTGCTCTGGCAGGGAGGTTGGCCTAGATGATCTTTTGAGGTCCCTTCCAGCCCCTGACATTCTGGGATTCTGTGATCCCACAGTTTGGGAGGATGAGGATGGAGTACTGCTGAGTTTTTGCGTGATGCATTCCATTGGAGGCCTTCTTCTTTAACCATGTATGCTGAGAACAGTGCCCATTATTTCTTCAGAAATCTCGTCTGTCCAATGCATAATGACATTTGCTGCAACAAGAGGAAACCATTCTCCCATCCCCTGCTTACAGTGATTCAGCAGCAGATGCAGACATACCCCTGAAGAAGCAGGAATTATTCACTCTCTAGCATCTGGGAACAATCTTCTTCATAAGACTAGAAGCAGTGTTTTGAATATAATGACATTATTCTAATGATGATTTGTTGATACTGCAGCATATCTTTAGTCCTGCTGGAATCTTTATAAGTGTAAATGTTTTATCCGAATAGTTTAAATGTTTAGAAAATCTATTACAGCAGTCTGACATGAAGCAGTAACTTGTTCTGATGGAATATGAACAGCCCAAAATTTTGAGTTAGTCTGGAAAAGTATTGTTAGTGAAGGATCATACAAATAAACTAAGGAACATTAAAAAAAGAGACAACAAAAACTTGAGGAAATTATTTTTTTCCCTTAAAATGTGTTAATGTGTTGCTCAGATTTACACAGGTAATTCTTTTTCTTATTTTTCCTACTGTTGACAAGAATAGAGTATTGACATTGAATTTCCATGGTGTTGTGTACACAAAATTTCTCAGTATATATAGTTTTCTGATCTCATCTCTGGTTGTTCAGATGTGGAGTTGTGAGGGTTGGAAATACTGTTTTAAAACTAAAGGCTCGATACTTCTACATGGGCCTTTCTGAAGTTAATGCATCAAATTCCTTGTTCAAATATTAATACACACTTGAGAGGCATCTAGCAAACTGTTAAAAAAACAACAAAACCCCCAGCCTCTGTTAGTGAATGAGCTTTTCTTAAAACTGTCTTCATTTCATCCACATGTATGTATAGAAGAGAATAACTAGGCTTGCTGGATATGTTGTTATATATTTGCTACAACTGCATTATTTATTTAAAATTAAGTTGTCCCATCTCTCTCTCACCAATACAGGTTTGCTCTGTAAAATTTTTCTTACCTTTTGTCATGATGTATTATCACACCATTTGCATTCTTATTTTGGTTTATTTTTAGTGCTACATTGGCAATAAATGCCAAGAAGTTATTTACTGAAATTGTATAAAACATTTGAGTATTTTAAGGATTTCTTTCCTTTGATTTTCTGTAGCTTTGTTATATTGCCATAATACTTTTTCAACAGACAATATATTAACTAAAATCCACTACCAAATCATTTGTTCTAATTTAGGTACCTTTTTTCCTCTTTCCTAATTATGCCTTTACTTGTGTCTGAGGATAAAGAAGTAAGAGAGTGGAATCTGCATTACTCGCTAGGGCAGAAAATTATAGTTCCTCAGAGCTGTAAATGAAAAGATATGACACCAATATTGCAGGAAATGTTGGAGTCCCTTTGGCTGCAGCGGTGTCTTCTTCAGTGGCACAATATATTTTTACTTTGTAAAAATACATAACTCATTTTGAATAAGCAGAATTATCTACATGATTTTTAAAAACCATTGTATAGGTTAATCTTGCCATATTTTATTCACTCCCAGTAATGTTGCTTTGAAAAGCACATGTGTGCACAGAACCTTGTTAAACAGTCAGTACTCTTCATTGAGTAGTTTGGGCTGTTCTGTGTATCAAAATTGATTACTTACAGATAAAGCTGTTGTTTTATTTTTATATTTCTCTTTTTATACTTCTTCTTAGTTGTCTTCAATAATTTGCTGTATGTTTTTAGGATGAACAGGAGCTAGAAAAATGGTACTGCACATTCTTCAAGTATTGCACGTGCCTGTACATCTCTCATGTACCGGAAGAGTTCAAACTGTGAAATTTTGGTTGACTGCTTTTTCTGTGGACGTGCTACCTGTATCATTTCTCATGAAGTTCAGAATGCATCATTGGCTTAAAGTCATAACTTTAAGTACTTTACTTTAAGTACATTTTTGAAAACTAAAACTAAGTATTTATATGATGGAGAGAAATTCACCAACAAAATCTTGGGGATTATTTAATAGTAGTAGTAGTAGTGTTTCTCTTGCTAATTTTTGTGAGGTGATTTTGACGTTTATTGAAATCTCACTCTTAGCAGTTAAATAATAATCGTACTCTTAGAAGATCTTCTGAAAAACAAGGTATTTCATTTGAAAGCCAAAATGGAGTGTTGTTAAGGGGGAGAAAAAGCTTAGTATCTTTGTATTCTGATTTATTATACAGAAGGCTGTTTTTTAACAAAAAAGGGCTTTTTTTTTCTTTTTTTCCCTCCACTATTCTCAGTCTCTTTTGATCATTGATCTGGGTGACCCCACGCTCAGGGGTTTTTTCTTCATTTGACATGGACAGATTTTTGAAGTATAGCTCTCCTTTGGGAACCTCAGGCAGTTCCACTTGACTAACCTGTGATCTAATGAGCAGTAATGCAGGGTTACAGTGACCATTTTGTTTGCTTTGAGGGAGGATGGCTAGACAGAGAGTGGGAGAGAGGCGGTGTCTGTGGAGAAAAAAGATGCAGGGTGATCGAACAGTGTGAAAAAGACTTGTTAGCCCACATTAGTGTGCCTGATTTACTTCACAACAGGTCAGGAAAGGCCAAAGGCAGGGTTGTCATTAAATTGCAAAGTTGAAAATCCTGGTATTCAAAAGCATTCAGATTTCTGAAAGTTGTAAATTAGAAAGTTTGTGGCTCATGTTGAATTTGCCAGGAAGATATACAGAAGTACCAGCTTCTCTAAAACATGAAAGGTACGTTATAAAATCATGCTGTAAATATAGAAACAGAACGAGCTTTTTAAAGTACTTTCATGGTTGACTGTTTTACAATGAGACGGGGTGCGAAAGAAAGGCCAAACACTAACAAGGTCGTTGCACTTTCTTTATGAGCCCTAGGGACCCCTTAATTATGTGCCCGTGCTGCTTATTTTGAGATCTGTAGAGTGTATGTGTGCACGTGTTCATATAATATATAATTTTTATTTGTATACATTAAATACACATATATATACACATATGCATATATATACAGAGAAATAAAATTCTGGAAATTCTGGTACTGGTGTCCTAGGAATGTCTTCAGCAGCAAACTAAGATTTTCTTTCTTTTCTCATATTGTTTCTTTTAGAGTGAAAATTAAACATTAATCTTCATGCCATTGGTCAGGAAATGAACACAGATTTATCTTAAATGTACATACTCAAGTACAGACACCAGAAAAAGTCATTATGTCCTGAAGAATTTTTTTCCTAATAGTAAATGTTACATCCTAACACCTGAATTGAACTTGATAGGCTATCCTTAAGACGGACTAACGTAACTTCTGAGACTTGCAATTTTTTTCTGCTTTGAAGTTGCTAAACCGAAATGTCAGAGTTACCTATTTCTAAATTTACATTTCCTCCTCTGTTTCATTCACTTACTTGGCAGTGGCCTGAATCTCTATGATTTGAAGAGTACAGTTGCCATGCAGGATATTTCCGTGTGTGCTTTTTCCTTGATAGCCTTTAACTCATAGCAAACTCTTGCCACTGGTATTTCTAATCTTGCTAGCTTTAGTAAAAATAGAAGTGCAGCCTTTTAGCTATATTATCATTGTGCATTGAAGCAGTAGGTAATAAAACAAATGGGTGGTCTTTAGGGGTAAGGTACTTTTTTCTGTCTGCTACCAGAAGTTTCGCTCACTGATTCTTGCTCCTGCAGGCTGTCAAAAATCAGTTTTCCTCTATTATCATACATCTATGTTAACTTTTAGATTGTGCTATGGAGACAGAGTTTGTTGTTTTTATCTTTACATGCCTCGTTGTGACTTGTAAATATACAATGTTAAATGTCTGAGAACAACTGACAATAATTGAGAATTTTACTTACCTGGCTTCAGGAACTGTGCTCCCCTTAATCATTCAAATGTTTTCGGCGATACTTAAAGGAGTGTCAGGCCAATCATGTTGAACATTAACTTTTGGTTTTTACTTGCATTGGGTTATGTATTAATACATAGTGCCAGATTATTTTTGGTTTATGTTCATCCCCTTTTGTTTGCAGTGAACATGTGGTAGAGTTTTACGTCGTGATAAACTGAAGTCTACGTCACAGTTGAAACAAAGTACATTTTCTATGTGCAGTGCTGAATTTCTCAGTGACTTAGTGTGCCACTTCTGATTTTACCACATTGTAAAATTCACAGCATAATATCCAAAGTAGCTTTGCAGTTACTAGACTCAAAGATTAGTCCATAAAATTTTACTAACATATATTTCCATTTTCTTGGTTATTTAACTGATGTTTAGTTGCAACAACTTGGTGGAGATACATTCTAGGAAACACTGCTTTCTCTGTTAGCTTTAGGTCATGTTAGTCAATGGAAACTTATTAGGGCATAAAATGATGGGAAAATGTTTAACAAATCAGAATACTGAATCAAAACACACTTAAGCTTTATTACTATTCTCTTTCTATTGACTTTCTCTCTTCCATAAAAAAACATTGAGTGGGCAGTGTCTATGCACTCTTTATTAGCTCTTCTATTTGATTTAATTATTCAGTTACTCGGTGTGTCTGAATTAAGTCATCTTCACCAATCTGCTTATTACAAAGCATGTGGACAGTGAGTAGAGACTAATGTCATCTCACTGGACAAGAAAGTAAGACAGAGATGTTAACTTTCAATATAGGTACTAAAATGTGACATTGAAGTTTTTTCTGTTTTTCTGTATGTTGTGATACATAACTTGCAGCAGAATGTTTTACTTTTTTGCAGGTTTAGCTGTAGTTCCTGCAGGTTATCCTCTGCAAAATCCTTAATAATGTGAAGTGGTTGTGATTTAGTCTACACCATGGATGGGAGGCAACCATTAAGGTTTAGCAAAACAGAAGAAACAGAATAAAAAAGTAGTTGCAGGTGCTCTTTTACTAAATAAAATGGGTGTGCCTTCTTATATTTCACTGAAGTCATTATTTTTCTCTCTGGGATATATCTGGGAAGTACACCTCTAAAAATGTTCTAAACTGGGAATGCAGTAGCTAATATGTTGCATAAAAATGAAGTGTTATGCTATGAGAATGGACTCTTAACAATTCAGATTTTAGTAACTGTAAAATGTGCGTAAAGTGCTCCCCAGATGTATTTGACTACCTCTCCTTTTGGAAGTCATTCCTGAAGTGGAATAGAAAAATATCTTGCTTAACTAAGAAAACGAACTCAATAATGCCACCCTTCCCCTGCATAAATAAGAAGGTGGGAGTGGTAATAGTATGTCTGGGAAAGGAAGCAAAAATGCATGCTTGGATATCCCGTTGCCGGCTGTTGTAGGGAGTGTGCTTGCCAGCAGTTTCTGGCAAGCTTATTCCTTCCAAATCCTCTCCAAACTCTCCAGGCATTTAAAGTCTTTTGCCTGTTATTCACCTTTCACTTACTTGTAGTGTAGAAGGAATGTTTATTGACTGAAAAACTGCCCGTTTTGAAATCAGTAACATTGAATTAAGTTTTGGGTTGTTGCATGTTAATTTGTTGACGTCTACTTGACAGCAGAGTTGAGTTAGGAGGATGGCTGTTAATGGCAAACTGGGTCAAAGCTTGAAGGGTTGGCTCTTGCCAAATAAGGGTGATTTTGCTGGTGTTTTTTTGTGTAGAAGGTAGCAGATCGTCAAGTGCCCAACCCCTGTGCAGGGGATGGATGCTTCAGAAGTGAGCTATGTTCAAAGGGTAGGTCAGCAAAGTGGCATTTCCATTTTTGGTGGAACCTGGCTGAGAGGGAATTTAAAAATCTGCTATTTCTGACAGTGGGGCGCGTGGGGTCTCTTCCTGTTGGTCTGACTGCTGTGGTGTCATGTTGTCTTCTTTGTGCTGTTGGTCAGGATGTGGATGGGTCTGAATCTTCATAAGGCATCTGAAGATTAAATGCGTAGTGTATGTGAAGTATTACTTAATAAAAGTGTTACTTAGAGTCTGCAGCTATAACCAACACAGTCCTGGGAGAGGAGGTGAGGACTGTGCCCTAAAACACTGTTGTAGTAGCCAGTTCAGGCAGACGGGTTGGAAGTTGAAAACCAAAGTATAATGAAACAGAAGGAACTAGACTAGTTTCCTTGGTAGAACCATAGCTGAGGGGAGACTAGAAATCTAGCTGTTGTGCCAAACTGTCCTCCTTAGGAATTTTCAGATTCTTTATTGTGTTTCTCTTCTTTCAATTCTGTTTCATTCTCTGACACACAAAAACTAAATTAAAGAGAGACCCTTGGTAGTAAAATACTGTACCAGAGACAATCTGGGACTGCACTACCCATTCCATTGTGGGTTTTAGGCAGAAGGCTGGCTGGATCTTTTCATGCATCTCGCTCCCTGTACTTAAGCCTTTAACTGAAATAGTAATGTAGTGCTGGAACCTGTCAGTCTTTTAATATATTAGCTTGTCATCTTTAAGGTAAGAAAATAGGCTGCTATTAATTTTACAGAAATTTAAGTACTGGTGGACTATCAGCTGCAACCAGAAAGCTAGTGGCCATGTAGTTATTAGTGATTCCAATGAGAGTTTGAATCTGAAGCAGAAATCAAGAGTTTAATGCAAAAGTCTGGACAAACAGGACAGAAAACAAGACTGGTGTCCTAGCTGGTGCTTTCACTCTAATAATTGAATATTTCCATTTTTCTCCTTTTCCAGGATGACTCTGATTAAGCCAACATCATAGTGCTTTTTATATCTGTAGACTCTCATGCATGCAAATTAAAGAACTTTGGTATCAATCCAGTCTTCTTTGACTGGAGAAGTTATGCAAATCATTAGGCAATAAACTAGCATGACAGCTTTCTAGTCCTAGGGCTTGAAATTATTTAATCTTTTGTGTTCCAAAAGGTACAATCCTAAGTATTCTGAGAACCTGCGATGAGTAACTGAAAATACTTGAGTATGTATTTTCTGGGTATTGTGATCAGGCAGTGAAGGAGTAGTTGACTTGGCTGCCTCAGGATTATCAGTCAGGGACTCGCTATGTTAGTCACTTGACTAAAATATGTTGAATGGAAAAAGCTGAAAAAATTTTCCAAAGCTCTTTGGGTTATTTTAGTGCAATGGAAAATTATTTGGTTTTTGAATTTGTATTAAAAATACGAATTTCAATGTAATTATATAACCTGTCAGTTCGTAACTTGTTTCACAGCAATAGCTGCAAATTAATTGAAAGAGATAGTGATGCTGCTCTGACACTTCGGCATTCTGTCCTTCAAAACCTTTTTTGACCCATTGTTTGATATCGGCCTGGATTCTCTTTTATTGTAATAATTGAAAATAAACGTAGCACTCTTAAATTCTGAAATGGCCTTCCTGAGTTACCAAAGACATAGATAATATGCAGTATCTTCTAATGAGTTATTTATTGCAAAGAAATTATTCTGCATACTTCATTCATTTCAGTATGCATGTCATTTTCACTACCTTCTTGCTAGGAGTCTCAAATCTAGAAATAGTTGAGTCATTTTGAGTTTAATGTTTTTTGAGATCGATAGTGATTTAATATTCTCCTATAGAGTTAAAGAATGCAGAAATAGCATTTCTTTATTTTGTAGATACATGGGAAGTCCATACTGGTGGTCGTTTTGCTAATATACCTGTTGATGACCACAGTTTTCTCTGTCTTGTGGATTTAAAATTCTCTGTTACTGTTTAGATTTCAGTTGTTTCCATTTCTTTTGCTTGACTGTATGGTCTAAGTGGAGTTTTAATTTGTCTTGTATGCAAAAAAAACTTGTTGCTGTTTGTAAGTATTCCAGAATTAAGAAGTCAGAATGTGGGTACTAACATTCAGAATATAACTGTTTAATATACAGAATGTGAGTGCTAATAGATGACAACTCTTTAATTTTGTGTTGATAGTAGTCTCAGCGAGTTTGTTTAGTGGGGTTGTTTGTGAGCTTTGATAAAATTCTGAATTTTCCAGAGATGAAAAAGAAAGCTTGGAATATTATTCCTTTTTCTCTGTTTTTGGACCTTATTTGTTGTTTGAGGCTCTTCAGTAGTCAAGTTTTGGGAGTTTTGTGAAGATTGGCATACAGCATTACTGCTGAAAAGTGTGGCAATCCTGTACCTATTAAAGGAATTTACAGCTTGAGCTCTACAAAAGACTCAGCAAGAAACCAATGTAGTTCTATAGACATGCAGGAAAACTCTGCCAGAAATCCTGCAAAACACCACAGGATTCCACAAATTTAGCATTTTTCAGCTGACTGCGCTCTGGACAACTACCCTCTCCCTACAGCAGTGACAGATCTGATTGGGACCATCAGTCTCAGAACCTCTGTCAAAGTTTTTTCTGTTGCATCTTCAGACTGCTTAAATATCTGCTTTGTGCAGTACTTGGAAATAGATAAATATTTTCTTACATGCAGCTTTGGTTGCTGGGACAGATGTGAACAATTATTTATCACATGACGTTTATAATTATCTTACTTGAAAGCATTCTGAAAGTCTTACTTTCCAGTGATAAGAGTAGAATTGAAGTCCGTTCTCATTGAGCAAATTTCCACTTCATGGCTATTGAAAATAGTTGTCTTTCAAAACGAGTTTGTGTTTGCTACCATATTATTTCAAATCTCTCTGATTTTAAATTGGATTTCTACATCTCTACCCTTTTAGCAGAATATTTGCTGTTCCTACATTAGAAGAGTTGTGGATACCACCATCATAAACTTTCTGTTCATGAACTTTGAGGCACTGAGGATCATTTCAGTAATAAAACATTATAATCATAATTTTCTATACCAAGCATGCATCAATACCAAAAATCAATACCAAAAACCATTCCAACAACCCTAAAGTACTTCATGCTTAAATTGTCTGGTGGGTAGTAGACAATGCAAGTTTTTACTGGGCTACAGTACTCTGTTTTAGGGCTGTACCAGCTTTTTTTGTATTTCACAGCAGTAGGGAAACATTGTTACTAACATGTAGTATCTAAAGTTTTGCCATGGAAGAGCCAGGCCACATGTCTTTGGTAGTCTGTCTCTGAGGCTGGGCAGTCTATTGTTAGAAAATATAAGGGTGGGTTTTTTTCATGCAGCAGTAATCTCCTGTTTGTCTTTGCAGACCTGAGTATTTCATCTTAAATTTAACAGGCAAA
>NW_009696198.1:0-27405 GCF_000703405.1 Apaloderma vittatum | reverse complement strand
CTTTCGCCATTGTGTTCGTGCTTTTGCTTTCTGCTCCCTCCCTCCGTCGTAGGGTTGGTTTGTTTGGGGTTAGAGGGCGGGCGGAATGAGGGCTAGGGAGAAGGACCCTGCAGAAGCGTTTGCTCCCGCGCGGCACAGGGCATGAGGTACCCCGGCAGCCTAAGGAGGGTGTAGCCCGGTTTCACTGCCCTTGCGCAGAGCAGGGCAAGGCGCAGGTGGGCTCCGAATGCAGCGGTGGGAAGGCGGCTGTGCGGCTCCCTGACCCCCGCGCACAGCGCGCTGCGGGTTGTGGAGGATGCGATTGCCTTTGGGCTTCCTGCTGTCGCGCTGGAAGCTTTATGTGTGATAACCCATAAATACAGATGGTGTGTTATTGTCTGCCTAGTCCAGAGGAAAGGTTTTCTTGACTGGATGCACCAATGTTCATAAAGGTGAAAACTCAGTTCAGCGTTTCATTTCAGCTTCCAGTGGCCTGTGTCGGGGAAAGTACACAGAATGTGTAGAAATGCAGAAATGTGTAGGAAAGCAGAATGTTGGTACACTCTAAATAAATTGCTATAAACATTGTAAAAATTAAATCTTCTTTATCTAATATAGCATGACCTTAACACATGAGAATGACCTTAGCACATGAGGCGAAACAACAGTAACCATAAAGCCAATCTTCAGCCGTTGGAAGACTAGAAAGACTGTCAAGAGTATTGGAATATGAAAGTAGATTGTAAGACCCCACCTGTTATTTAACACTAGCATCTAAAAAGGTATGCCTGCCAATAACATTTTTGTGATAGAAAAGTTTCTTAAAAAGCAAAAGCAAACCTAGAGCTGATTTAAATAGAATTATCTCATACATCAAAGCATCCATATATACAGTGCCCCCAGGACCTGAACAGAGCATAAAAATGGCTGGTAGGTATGTACCTCTGAGCATTAAAGTAATTTTGGTCTATATATCCAGATTGTGCACAAAGTACCAAATCAAACAAGATGTTTGGTAAGTTTAGACATGATTGATATGAAAGTGCAGACTTCAGCCTGCTTGTTTTGAACATTTGCACTTGCCAGAGTGGGAAAATAAAATAATGTGTGTTTATACTAGGCATAAATCATGGTATATAGAGTTACGGTTCACTCAGTGTACAAAAGACTTTGTTTATTCACTCATTATTTTTGCTGGTACAAGCAAACTATAAATTAGAACTGGTGTAAAAATAGCAGAGAAGCATTCATTGAAGGGCCACTTTCCATTTACCTTAAAAGAAAAATGAAGAATGGGAAAGAAAAATGTGAGCAGAGAGAGATGAAGACAGACACTACAAGTAACTGTTGCCCTGGATAATATGTTTAAATATTTTTGTAAATTATGTTGACTAAAATTTGAAGGGGACTTGTTCTTCAAGAATTTACCAGTCCAAAGCTACTTTCTTTTACATGCATGTTCATGTTTGTTGCAAAAAGAGGACCTGTATGTAGTTAGGAAATTTTTCCCAACTCCTTAAAAAAGTTAGTAATTAATCATTAAAGAAGTGTAACTGGATTTATGTTACTGTTCTCAAGGTCTTTTTCTTCTGCATCAGCTAAATAATAAATTACACTGGTGTTTGGTAGCACCAATTCAAGAACTGAATGGGAATAGATTTTTATTTACCCATTGACACTTTGGGCTTGTCTCCATCAGAAAGTGCAGGGCATCATAGAGGAGTTTGTCTTTTTGTGATCGTTACTGCACTTTTATGTTAATATACAGCACTACTCTTAAGGGCTATAACTATCATTTGAAAGAGTTGCAGTCCATAGGCCTGGATGATTGGAATATCACTTGATGAAAGGTGTGGCTCCCTTCCTGGCTGCACATCTAGACTTTTTTTAAATGGCAATAAAAGTGCATAAGGGAAAAGGAGGGAACTGAACAGTGAGTTTTTTGAGCTTAATCTGATAAGGAATCTATAGTTGGGATGGACAGTAGCTGTGGCTTTCGGCAGACTGAGGATACAGTAGGTGCTCTGATTCTTAAGATGGGGCACTGTGCCAGATTACTAGAAGGATGCAATCTGAGTATCAGATACTTGGACAGCACATACTTCACCTAGTGCAAATAAATTTACCTGTCATGATCCGTTATTTTGATGTGTGAAAAAAACTCTCAACTTTTATCTGCTTTTCTATCCTCTTTTCTCTCTCATTTATCTTCTTTTGCTGCTGCACCTATTTCTGCCTTCTATATTCTGTCCTTTTTTTCTTCTCTTTTTGCCTGATGTCCCACATCATCTTGTCCCGAGTATGTGAGGAATGAGAATGACTTCTGTCCAGCATTAACACTCTTCACTATTTTAGCTTGGATAATCATTGCTATTGCTCGTGTTTAATCTAGACCTCCTTACAGTAACTGAGGGGTTTCATTAACAATTGGAGCAAGTGTTCCTCCTGTAATACCTTAAACTAAACTTCCCTTCCCTGGTTCCCAAGAATTCTTCATAATTGCTTCTGCCACTTCTGATATGAGAACCACGTATGCCTGCAATCGACTACCAGATTGGAATAATTTGAAATATATTTGCTTCCTAAAGAAATATTGAAGGAGGAATATGAACAGGATGTTATATGTTTCCTGGGAGGTTATTCCAACTGTTAATAGATGTCCTAAGGAGTGATGTAATCAAGAATGGGTGAAAAATACAAAAGCAGTAGACTGAAGGGGAGAGGACAGAAGACAAGATTAATTGGGGAGTGATTAATAAGGTCTTTTGCCTAAGGAGAAAATGAGAGGAGGACTAATTTCTCCTGCTTTGTAAGTTCAACATTTAGGTGCCTAACCTAATCCTCTATAAATAAGCTTGATTCTCAGACAACTAGGCAGACCCTTAATATCTAATCCCTTTCAGGTCTTTGAATTTGGGTGGCCAAAAAACTCAGACAAGAAAAGAAACTAGTCAATACTAGAACCTCTGTTTTGAAACTGAGAAAAACAGTACTAGTAGTCCATGGTGATGTTGAACAATACTGGCCATGCATTCAATTTTTCTCTGCCTTAATTCATGATATAACAGGTTCATTTAAAAAGAAAGCCACAGATTTAAAACAAGGGTTTTATTTGTGCCATTGCTTCCAGTATGTGGTGGCTTGACCCTGACCAGCAGCCAGGTGCCCACACAGCTGATCTGTCATCCCCCCTTCTCTGCTAGACAGCAGGACAAAATATATTGAAGGGCCCATGGTTTGAGATAAGGGCAGGGCTGTCACCAACATCCACTGTCCCAGGCAAAACAGACTTAATTTTGGGGAAATTACTTAAATTTATTAAAGAACAAATCAGAGAAGAGTAATGAGAGATAAAACCAGATCTTTAAAAAAAATAAGACCTTCCCCCCATCCCTCCCTTCTTCCCAGGCTCAACATCAATCCCAATTTATCCACCTTGTCCCCCTGAGCGGCACAGGGGGACAGGGAATGGGGGCTGCAGTCGGTTCATCTGATGTAGTTTCCATTGCTCCTTCTTACTCTGGGAGAGGACTCATCACTTTTTCCCTGAGCCATTGTGGGGTCCCTCTCGCGGGAGACAATCTTCACACACCTTTCTCCAAGATGGAGTCCTCTCACAAGAAACAGTTCATCACAAACTGCCCCAAAGTGAGTCTCTCCATGGGGTGCAGTCCTTCAGGGGGAAACTGCTTCAGCATGAGTCGGCCGTGGTGTCACAAAAGTCTTGCCAGCCAACCTGTTCCAGCATGGGCTTCCTCTCTCTCCATGGGCTACAGGCTCTGGCAGCAACCTGCTTCAGTGTGCGCTTCCCCTGGGACTACAGCCTCCTTCAGGCATCCACCCGCTCCAGCATGGAGTCCTCCACAGTCCACATGTGGACGTCTGCACCCTGTCACCTCCGTGGGCTGCAGAGGGACAGCCTACTTCACCATGGTCTTCCACCACAGCCTGGGGGACACTCTGCTCCATTGCCTGGAGCACATCCTCCTCCACCTTCTTCACTGATCTCGGTGTCTTCACATTTTCTCACTCCTCTCTCTCTCTGCCAGTTGTTGTGTGGTGCAGTTTTTTTTCCCTCACTTTTTAAATAGGATTTCACAGAGGTGTTCCTGTCCTATCATTACTGATAAGCTCGGCCTTGGCCAGCAGCGGGTCCGTCTTTGAAGCCGGCTGGCATTGGCTCTGTCAGACCTAGGGGAAACTTCTAGCAGCTTCTTGCAGAAGCCACTCCTACAGTCCCCCCCACCACCAAAATCTGGCCAGGCAAACCTAATACACAGTCAAACCACATACATACAGTTAGGTATTCTAATGAATTGGGCACTAATACATATTTTTGCTAGAGTAAATAAACTTTGCTATCTTAGGCTTGCAATAAGTATATAAGAGATATCATTAGCAAATAATGATTTCTATCTCGTTCATATCCTCTATAACCTTCTCCCCCTAATACCTACAATAATGCCAGGTTTCACCAATACATCTCCCTTCATTTGTGTGTGTACTTTTTCACTACGTAAAAAAAGCAAGTACAATGACTGTCAAAATGTGATACATGCCTAAAAGTCAACCATCACACAGGCGCTGAGAGCACAGCCTTCTGCTGCCAAGGAGGTAAAAAGAAAAAAACTGACTTACTCTCTCATCTTTCATTCAGAAAATTGCCTTCTAATATTTTTTTCCCTTGAACTAATTACCCATTTTTCTAGATTTTTTTCAGAACTTTGCTTCAGAAAAACTTATTCTTCTGTTGAAAATTTAGCCCATGCATTTAGAAGTTTCCTTTGAGGGAGAAACCACCATTGTATTTTATAAATCTCATTTAGTGAAGGACTAGACTAAAGCTAGATTCAGCACCATATTTCATGGAAATAAGTACATTCCTGTTCAAATGCTTACATCAATAAGTCTTCAGTTGAAACAATATTTTATAATATCCACGCATACATAAGAATTGAGAATTTCAAGCACTCGGGAGCCCTTTATCTGTATAAAAGGAAGAGTATGAAATGGTGAGAAGTGGCACTATATTCTGCTCCTTAGACTGAGTAAATTAAAAAAATATAAATGTACTTTCAAATATTTAATTTTGCAGTGATATCTTGTTTCCTAGGAATATAAATGTACCTGAAGAAAAAATCCACTTATGACCTCAATGCAAAACATGGTAAGGCTGTCCTCTTTTTCATGCTGATCTTCCATTCATTCCTTTAATTTTTTTTTTAATTTCTTCTTTTATTGAGAAGAGAACATGCAATATTGATGTGTACTTTAAAGTTTTTATTACGCTGGGACACTTTATTTTGCCACAATAGGAGAAGCTCCACAAAAATAATACCACATCATAATAATTTGGCACAGGAACAGCAGTGTCTATGGACAGTGTCTGGTACCCTACAGTATTTAAATAAATCAGTCATGTACCAAACCATGCTCTGACATCACTGCCTGAGATGGGATGCTTGGAATAAGGCTGAGTTACTGCTTTTGTTATTTTGCTTTCTCTCCTTTTCCTCACAGTCATGCAAGTATGGTTTCAAAGAATGAAGAAAGACGAGACCTATTTGATTTCTTATATATTTTTGAAGAGCTTAATGAGATTCTAATGAGGTGTTAATAAAGAGCAGTTTAAAAAGTACTGTATGAGAACTGCAGTATAATGCTCAGAGAGCTAAGAGATATGCATGTTGCTTATCAATAAATAGCTTCAAGTAAGCCATTAAGCCTCCAGATTTGTGCCAATTTTTCTAATAGAATATTTAAAAATAGAGGTTCAGTAAGACACTCCTTCAGCATATAGAATCCCTAGGCTGCCTCAGGCTTTTATACTTATTTCTCTCCACCCTGCTTTTATGGTACAATAAAAATGGTACCTCAGAAACTGAGATCACTTACAGGGCACTGTTCAGCACAATGTAGACTGTTGTGGCATTGCTTAAGTTACTCTGGGGACAAAAGCCAGCACAAACCTGTTTGAGAGAGAGTGGTTATGGATACTTTTGCTATATTTTCACTTGCATCTAGTGCTCATGGAGTCAAGGAATTAAACACTGTCAGCTTTATCCAGCTACATCCATTTCTGTGTTGGTACAGCCAAGCCTGATTTATTCCAGGAAGTATATGGAAGAAAAAAATAGAGAGGTCAGAAAGAGGTCATTGCTAGTGATTTTTTTTTTCTTTAGACTCAGTTCTAAATGTGTTCCATATTCTTAAATGCTATTAGATACCAATATGAAAATAAATAAAAATTACATGATTGGTATGATA
This sequence comes from Apaloderma vittatum, assembly GCF_000703405.1. Taxonomy (NCBI): domain Eukaryota; kingdom Metazoa; phylum Chordata; class Aves; order Trogoniformes; family Trogonidae; genus Apaloderma; species Apaloderma vittatum. The sequence goes on along the minus strand of NW_009696198.1, from coordinate 21,159 downwards.
TAAGTATGAAATGTGCATGACCCTCATTTGAAAGAAAAAGTTAATTGCATCTCTGAAAAACTACACATTTTGAACTGTCCAGAATATAATAGGTTATGAAATTAAGGAGGGAATGAAGAAACCTCTAATTGTACAACAATGTAGCACACTAATAGATCAAACAGAGCAGTTCAATATTAATGACATTTGCCTAGAGTTGAAAATGAAAGATGATTGGAAAATCAATCAGAACATTGATTTTTCATCATTTAAAAAAAAACCCTGGAAAGCAGGAATACTGAATGAGATAATCATTTAAAGAATCACTTGATTCCACTTGTTTCTTAAGAGCATGCAGTTATGTAGCCTGGCTTGGGCCTTCCTTCCCTTGCTGAGCGAGCAAAGGTTTTTATTTCTTTTTTCTGCAGGGGACCTCTGTAGGAGAAACTCTTCAATGCACTTTGTGTTACACAAATGTTTGGTTTTTAAGCATGTGAGTTGGTTATATGTGCCTCAAATTAAGCATGTGTTTTCAGTATTTTGCTCATCTGTATTCTAAATATTTATTCCCTGGCAAAAACATATGTTAAGTATAGTGGCTGAGTGATACAGGAAGATGGAGATGATTACTTCTGAGTTCTCCTCATGCCTCTGTCATCAGAGAGGATTTTATGTCTGTAGTGAGTATTGAATTAGCTATCACAGGCCTTAATAATTTGTGTTTGGTATGAAAGGAGAGGGTTCTAATCAGAAATCAAATGAAAACATGAGACATATTGGATTATTATACTAGAAGATGGACGGAGTTTAGAAGTATAGGCCTCAGTTATCCTACATCTGTTCTTAAGTTTCTGAAACTTTTTCTTAGCTCAACAACATCAAAGGCAGGAGGCAGAGACCTGATGGATCCTGTATGCACAAGAAGTGTAAGGCTTTGCCTTCAGACATGAGTTCTTCCACTGAAATTGGGATTGCTTGTTTAATGAAGCACAGGAAAATGTACTTCCTTTCCTTCTGTGTTCCTTCTCCCTGTGGTCACAGTGCAGAACTGAGTGCTTATTCTGCTAGTGCTTTTTCCTGATAGAAGAGGATTGATCTGCACTCGTATAAGCATCTTCACACAGGTGAAGACCTTGCTAAGGTCTGTGCTTCTCTATCTCTTAACAAGCATAACTGCAGAAATAATCACAGTAATACCAGAATGCATAGACCTGACTTTACAAAGTATTTTCTCCATATATCTGTGTTAGAACTGAAAAAAACCCCTACCTATTGTTATACTCTTGATAGGCATGTTAATAGGCATTGGAAATTTCTACAAACTCTTGAAAGCTCTTGAGCAAAACCTTTGGGTTTGCCCAGTCAGTGTATTTTAGGATACTTTTGTTTTCTTGTTGACAATGGAATGTGGCATGAATATATCACTTCTAATGGGATTTTAGTTTTAGTTTTTAAACTGTAACAGAAAGATCTTTGGAATGGAAAACTCCTAAGAAGGAGGAGTGCCTTTCTTCATCTAAATTAAAAAAACCAATTATATAGAAATATTAACATGGTTTTCCTTTTGATCACCCTGAGATTGTTAACCTTGTCTTCAGTTGAGTGAGCTACTGGGTTTTGTTATTATTTTTTTCAGCTTTTTATTGAAAAAAATAGAGTGGCACAACTGATAAGGAAGCAAAATCCTCCCTGGTCAGTTAGGACAACATTTTCCTAACTCTTGCAGAAAAACATCCAGATGGCTGGCTTTTTTTGAAACTAAGGAAAAATTACTACTGGTCTTCCTGGAGTGCATTATGCCTCAAGTGTTCCCTATGGTGATAAAGCTGATTTAGATTTATCGTATAAATACTGAACTAGTCTTCAGCAAAGTTCGTTCTTTAAAGAAAAAATGAACCCTCTCTCCATATTAGTAAAATTTAGTTCTAAAATGTACTGATATTAAAATTTCTGAGGTGTGCTAGATCTGAACAATTTATACCTGTGAAACCTTCATATTGAGCAAGTACTTTTAGTTATAATAAATAGTCTTATAGTTATTACCATATAAAAACAAGCATCTTTGGAAAACTGGAGCCATTCTTTGCTTAATGGTGCGTAAACCACAGAGCAGTCATAGTATTTCTGAGAATTTATTTTTCTATTATGAATGAATACAATTCTAGTTCTGCAAGCTCCTTTCTTATAAAAGTACACTTAAGTATATCTTTCCATGCTTTTAATTAGACCAGTCATTTATTAATACTTTGTACATATGGAACAAAGAGAGATGGTGATATATAGACATTTTTGTGACTCCAATAAATAGTTATAAATGCCTGTACTCACATAGTTTTGATATGAATTTATCTTACTAACCATCTAACATGGGATAAATCCCCCCATGTAATAGGCTTATCTTTTCTCTGTAGTAGAGTTGGAGTTTAGTGTTTATGTCTGTTTTAATGATAATGAATGTATGGCATCAGATTTATTCCATGTGCAGCTTCTTTCAGTTCTTGTTGTTACTGATTGTAATGCACAACAAAAGAAGAATTTTAAGCATTTATGCATGCATCTTACCTCTTTGCGACCACTGTTTTTGCATCCAAATTTCTTAGCCTTTTTTTAATGACATTAGAAAAAGTTATAATCTGTGTTTTGTTATTTTTTCACTTGAAAGAACATTTTTTTCCTGATATCTGCTGTTGCAAAGTATTTGGTAAATTTTCATTGCCAAAAGTGGAGAAAGGAAGGCAACTAAACTTTTCAGCACAAACATCTGTAAGAAATTGCATGTAAGATCTGGAAATCGATTCAACAACAGAAAACAACAGGAACGAACAGGATATGTGAAACAAAGAGCTGTCTGAACTGCTAAGATTTGGGAGTGGCACTATAGAAGCTATAATGTCAGAGCAGGCACACATAGTACATGTCACATTAGTAAGAATGTGACTTACATTGCAGCTACCATGAACCTGAAAGATATAATAGTGTTTATTTCCTACTTAAGCAATTGAGCCACAGTCTGTCAGAAGCATCAAGTATATGTCTAAATGGGGCTTTCAGCCATAAGGAGGATAAAATTTAAAAAAAAAAGTATTGTGCAGCTGTAGTGTTTAAACAGGTTTTAAAATACAGGAGCACATATTGTACTGGGCAGGGTTTAGAGAGTGAAATAAGCACCTGTCCCTGCTGGTAAATTCAGATTCATGCTTAGACTATATTCAGTGCAAAATAGCAGAGAGATTACAGACAGCAAATGATGCAATTTATGTGAAACAAGCTAGGCACAACACTGTTGTATCTATAGATAGGAGGAGTCTGATTTGTGTAATGTGCCAATGCAGCACTAGCGTGTTTGGAGAACATTTCTCAGCATGATACAGCAGCTGAACAGCTGTGCAAGAGCAGTGCAGCTTAATAGGTGGAATTTTTTAAGAGACCAAATGGAGGTGATTGTGCTGCAGGTTACTCTGTTAGACATATGTCATGCCCTATAGAAGTATGGCTGTATGTAACATGGTGTCATCGGACATAATTTCAGGGTAAGAAAATTATTCTTAAAGTAGCCGTGTCCTCATTCTATAACGACTGCTGAGAGATCAGTATTCTGCTGTTGTCAGCTGCAGCTCTTTCTATCTCAGCTGGTGCAGACACTAAACAATACCCAAAAGCCTGCAGTATGCCATACATAAATTTAAGATGTAGGGGAATATTTAATTGCATTTAGAACTTGTTTGGTTTTTGTTATGCCCAGATATGATAGTGCTTCTTAGCTGTAACTGTTCACAGGTGTGTAGATGTTCTCTACTTCTCTTTCTCTGCCTTCATTTTGTCCCACTATTTTGGGTGACACTATAGCGCTTGCTTGCACAAATGTGCAAGTTACAATTTGCGCTTATTAACATTCCTCAGGTAGCTACTTTGACCATGTCTAAATCAGACCCAGTGAACTGATCAGAATGTTTTGAGACTCGGAACCCACACAGTAGTCCTCAGCCTTGCGGCTGTGTTGGTGCATGGCTAGGCACCAGCTGCAGGGTTAGATCTGTCTTCCTCTAAACAGGAAGCCTGCATATTGTTACAGTAGCTGTTGCTTGACAAAGTAAAAATCTGAACACTGCACAGTCTTTTATAAAAGAAGTAGAAAGTTCCTTGATATTTGTTGTAGACTACCTAATGTAAGGAAGATCATTTCAGAAACTATTTTCTTTCCTGAAGATTTAATCCTGTTTCACTAGGTGTTTTCGAGCTGTAGCAATATCTTTACAGTCACATTTGGCATATATGAACATATAATTTATTCTGCTCTGTAATTTATTCTGCTCTATCCTGAGCACCAGAGAGGGTGCTTGGGATCACTCTGATAGAATAATTAAGAAGCTGTATCTTAACTGACTTTATCTCCCTCTAACATATACTGTGATGCTTTATTCAAATTTCTATGTGAACTGTTGTGAGGTGTGTAATCACTGCCATAGTTACACAGAGGCTTGCGACATTGTAAGTGTTTTCTCATTGCCTTAGGAATATCTGGAAATGGAAAGACGCAATATAGAACATACTGTCTTCTGCTTGATTCTTTTTCTATTTTTAAAGGATTTGGGCAAAGCTGATAGCTAGAGCTATCTACTTTGAGCGAAATGGTTGGCTAACTCATTAAAAAAGGTAGTGTATGTAAAATCAATTTAGTGAGACTGCATATGAAAGAAAGGTCAGCTGCTTAGGAATCCAAGTACATTTGCAGTCACAGATGAAAGTTATTCTAAACGTCAAAGAAAGCTGCATATGCTAATATAGATTTTTCTTTTTTTCAGTGCAGATCACCAATTTACTGCTTCACTTAGCTGTTGTGAAGCTGCTGAAGTTAGAATCTTCAGGTTTTTAAATCATGCATAAGAAATGGAAGAAATACTTTAAAAATAGCAAATAATGTATGTCAGTGGTGCCTTAAGGTGATATGTGATAATATATGTGATTTTGATGTTTTCCAAAACAGTTGATCTGATTTATGTTTTCTAAAATGATGAGCCTGTATCCCCAGAAATCTCCTCCAGAGGCACATTCATTGTTAACGGGATAAGAAGAACTGAAATCTGCTGTCCCCTCATTAGCAACCCAGAATTGAGCATGTAAGGCATGGCAAAGGGGCACCCATACAACATCTCCATCCAGCTTGTAGCTGCTTTAACTGGAACTACCTCCATGCTATGTTAATAGATATTCCTGTTTTCATACTGAATGTATAACAGTAGTTATATACGATGGCTGATGATGAATTTTCAAAGCAAATGAACAGAGAAATGAGAGAAAAATCCTTATTACCTGGATGATGTAAGAATCCAGTACCTCTCCTAACCAAACTTCTGTTCTTAATGTATATACAGTTGTTACTCTGGAAGATTGTTTTTTCCTGTCAATAGAAGAGGGTAGTACATTTATATTCTAGTGAATTTAGGGTGTTTTATGCTGTTCTGTACCAGAACTCTTGTTTTATCTTCAGGAATCGGTCAAGTAATTGGGCAACGTGGAAAGTTTTATCCTTTCTCTTACGGGAGAGAGACATATGAGTTTCCAGCTATGTCTTCATAAGCAAGTACTCTTGTGAAGCAAGAGTAGATCTGTAGAGTGAAATAGTTGATGCTGAAGACTTGATATTCAAAGTGTCTTTCATTGGTTTATTCAAGCTAGCTCTGCTCTATTCCTGTGAAATGAATGCCTAATATTGTATCTTCCACTTCAGACTATATTTGAAAATCTTAATCTCAGTAGGATCAGAAGAATCAGAAAAAAATCTGTATTTAATTTGACAACTATATATTCCATAATTTGTATAATAAAATTACATTTAGACATACAATAATTATTTTGTAAAAATATAATCAGGCATTTAAAAAGGGTCTTTTGCGACAGGACAAGGAGCAGTGGTTTTAAACTAAAAGAGAGTAGATTTCTACTAGATATAAGGAAGAAATATTTTACAATGAGAGTGGCGAAACACTGGAACAGGTTGCCCAGAGAGATGGTAGAGGCCCGATCCCTTGGGACATTCAGGATCAGGCTTGATGGGTTTTTGAGCAACCTGATCCAGTTAAAGATGTCTCTGCTCACTGCAGGGGAGTTGGCCTAGATGAACTTCAAAGGTGCCTTCTGGCCCAAACTGTTCTATGATTCTGTGATTCTATGATTCTATGATTCTATGATTCTATGATTCTATGATTCTTTGTCTTCTTTTGGGGGATTCAACATAGTTAACTGTGTGTATCTTTATTCTGCTGTTGAAAATCAAGATGGCATAACTGAAAACAAATGAGTATGTTTCAAGCTGATATTTTTAATTGTTATTTGACATATCCATACTCAAATCTTCATTTAAATTGACATAAAACATTTTCCATGGTAAATATCTGCAAATATTTTCAGTCTGTAGATATTACAGAATATTTCAGGAAAAAAAGTTTTGTAAGGATAAGAAATGTATATATCCTGAAAGATTAGTGAATATGTGTTGAACATCACACTGGAATTGAGTATGAGAGCTATAGTCCTGTGCATTATGTTATTTTAAAAACACATTTTCCTTATCTCTGTGCAAAACTGAATAAAGTTATCTAAGTTCTAGGATTTCTGTGGTTCACGAACAATCTAAAATTTAAATCATGTAAAAGCATTAACTTGCAGTTTCTTGAAAAATTGTTCTAAAAATGACAATGCAATATATATTACTTATATGTAGCCATTTTATAAAGAATATGTAGGAAAAGAATGTGGAAAAAGAGCAAAGGAGTGCTTGAGCTAGGAAAATCAGAGTTCAGTCTAAGTGTTTTGCTCTGGGCTTGTGGTGTTGCTTTATGTGAAGACATTTTAATTAAAATCAGATTTTTCCTGACATTTTCCCATGTGGATTTACTCTTCGTTTCTACCTGACAGATCCTTTGCAGCCCTGATTGATAGAGCTGAATTCTGAAGCAAGCAGCTGTAATCCAGATGGAATCTCTAGTTTTTCTTCTCACCCTGCTGCCTTTCTCTCAGCTGTGCTCTCTGGGGCTTTTCTGCAGAGAGGCCATCTCAACACCAAAATGGAGTTCTGCTCAAAGGCAGAGAGAATATAAAATGGCAACTCCATCAAGTGACTGATCTACTTTCTCTATACAGTCTCCATATATAAGGAGACTCTTTTCTCACCAGTTTTAATGTTCTGTGAGGGAAATATTTAAACTGTTTAGCTCTAAGATTCCAACTTGGTAACGCTTTCAAGGTACTTAACTCTTTCTATTTTATTTTATCAAAAATATAGGCTTCTGCAGTTGAGTTCTCTTGAATATATTTTAGGTACCTATTTTAAGAAGACAGAGGTAGGTAGGTGTATTAGTTCCTGCACCTCATTTTTGTGCCCGCCTCTGCTGGCCTGCTCTGGTATTTGAAATCTTTTGGTGCAGTTTGCATACTATCAACTTTAGGTGTCAAATTATATTGTGGTATTTCTGACTATATCTCTAGAGTGAGCTATAATCAGAGCTTTCCTAAAACTGTCTGGAGATTCATGTTAAAATGTTATTTTATTGTGGGACTTTGTTATGTTACGTGCATTATTTTTCTGGTCAATATTAGGGTTAGCTTAATTTTCTAGCATTATGTCCACATGTCCTTGAAATAGACTTTTTCTGCAGTGAGTCCAGGTGTTTCTTAAAACATTTTATACCCACTCTGACTGGCTTTGAGTGTACAACTGTGCTTCATTTTTTCCTACATCATGGAGTGGTGCTGTATATTAAATAGCAATGAGAATAAAAAAGAGACAACTCCCAGAATAGAGAAGTGGAACACAGAAGATCTCAGAAATAATAGAAAGTTATGCAGTTCAATTCCTTTCATGAAATTAAATTCACATATCATGACTTATCTCAATCAAAACCTCAGGTGGCTCTTTATTAACCAGTTTATTAGTATTTCCATGAATACCATCTGAATATGTCCGAGTACAAAATATCACAATGCAAAATTATCTTTGAGACAAAGTCAAAACCATTTCACAGACCAAAAAAAGCTTTGCTGAATTAGGTTGTTACTAAATTCATGTCTTCCTTGCTGCAGAAGCCAAGTTGTTTCAGAAAGCAAAATTAAAAGAAAATTCTTTAACTATAGAATGGGATTAAACTCCATGAAGTCAAAGATGTTAAATTATGAAGAAACAAAACAAAGCTATGAAGAAACAGGATCAGGGAAACATAATGTAAAATTGTCCTCTTTGCAATAAAGACGTTGTTTAATACCAGTCCATACTGAAATGATTTAAATATACTCAAATAGCAGTAATTTTTAGCAGAAAAGGGACAGGACTGAAATAATTTTTAAAAATTTGCTCTTATTTTTAATATATTTTCACACAACTATGTTATCTTTCATGCAAGAATAGTGTTGGCAGTACTACACACAACTTCTACTACATGTAACAAATAAAACTTGAGTGAGCAAAATCAGTATCAACTGACCAAAGCAGCTGCTCCAATCACTTTTTGTTATTAAAGTTAGCTGTGTTACTGGTATTTCCAACATTTTTTTCCTGTTGTCTGGTGAAAGACAAAGTAAGCACATCGAAGTGTGTCTTCTTGGTTTTCATCACTGTACGTCTTTTTTCCTGCTTTAAACATCTAAGAATTTGTGGCAATTTTCAGCCTGTTCAGGTGGATTCAGAAATCAATGCATCTGTCTTGTTTCTGTGATCTGTGGATGACCTATAATTTGAGGATGTCTCCTTCAAACTGTTTTTTACTTGAACAGTTTCTTTGTTGTCTTAAAATGTGCTACAGTTTGATTCAGCTTATTTAGTTTTTGGAGGGAGTCTTTTTTTTTAATTTATTTTACAGCTATTCAGGGCTACAGATTTCAAAACCTTTAAGATGATGAACAAGAGTCATAGCTATTTCTGTTTTTGCCAAGGAGAGAAGTTCTCTGTTCTCATGTGGATACTTCACTACATTAGTTATTCACACTGTTGTATGTTTCCTATATGCTTCTAAGTTTCTATGACTGTTTTTGTACACATCGGACAGAGCTTAGAACTGTCTTTAAAACCTATTCTACAAGCATAAAAATGTAATAGGTTTTAAGGACTCGTGTTCTTTTCTACATTTATGAACAAAAGAAGTATTTCAGTTGTTCAGCTAAGAACTAAATAAACTGCATTTTTTTTCAGCTTTACTTCATTTTCTATATACTAGTTGAAATGATTACTTTGCAATTGGTAATACTTAATAGTGATTGTATTGTCTATCTCAAAGCTATAGCTACACAAGTTGTATATGAGTTAAAATCTCCATAACATAACTGAAAAGCGTTCATGTCTTACAAAACCAAACCAAAACAATACAACCTCCCCTGCAACGTCCGAGCTTAAACTACGGAACTTCAAAACCAGAAACTTGCATCACGGTCAGAAATAAAGAAGTAGTACATATTTATAGGAAAATAAATCTCGCTAGAATGAAGAATTTTGATCAGGGGAAAATAAACTGTGACTTGACTATGGTCATGCACATGGTCATGTACTTTTGATATCTAGAACACAGTTTTTAACAGCTGAAAACTGTAGTGGAAATTTTAATCTGTTCAAGATACGGCAAATATGTTGAATGCATGCGCAGTTTGAAAATGAGAAATTAAAATTTTTCTGCTTTCACTTGAAATAATAAAAATTATCTATAGTTAGTGATGCATCCTCTGAAAAAAAAATGAGGAGCAATGACCATTTGGCTTCATTGTACTGATAGACAGGGAATGCTCTACCTATAACTATGTATTTTGATGCTCTTACCTAACTTGTACTGTATATTCAAAAACAAGTTTTAAAAACTACTGTTAGTGGTTGAAGATAGGGTTCTGGTGGATGTCAGCCTCTCTAAGTAACTTGTTCTGTGAACACAGAAGTCATTCCCCTGTGGAAAACTTATCAGCTTTTAAAATTTCTGTAATTTTAAAGGCTTTCTTTTTTCTTCTGCTGGCAGGCACAGCCACTATTTCTCCTAGCAGTTATGATGTAACAATCATCAGTAGTTTGAAGGAGGTCGTATTCCCCTCTGTTATGTCCTGGTGAGGCCACCTCTGGAATACTGTATCCAGATCTGGGCTTCCCAGTTCAAGAGAGACAGGGACCTACTGGAGAGAGTCCAGTGGAGGGCAGCAAAGATGACCAGGGGACAGGAGCATCTCATTTATGAGGAAAGGTTCAAAGAGCTGGGACTCTTTAGCCTGGAGAAGACTGAGAGGAGACCTTACCAATGTCTATAAATGTCTAACGGGTGGGTGCAGGGAGAATGGAGCCAGACTCTTTTCAGTGATGTCCACTGACAGGACAGGTGCAAATGGGCACAAGCTGGAACCCAGAAAGTTCCATCTAAATATGAGGAAAAACTTCTTTACTGTGAGGGTAACAGAGCCCTGGCACAGGCTGCCCAGGGAAGTTGTGGAGTCTCCTTCTCTGGAGACTTTCAAAACCTGTGCTGATGCAATCCCATGTGATGTGCTCTAGGCAATCCTGCTTTGGCAGGGGTGTTAAACTACATGGTCTCTAGAGGACTATTCTGTGATTCGGTTGCAATTTTGTATATATGTGTAATCAATGAGAAAACAATTTCAGGCAGTCTTAGCAGTCAGCAGTTTCCATGTCAACTTCTTTTAAATTGGTACCTTTCTAGCTTCAAAGAAAGGATCTCCAGCCCTGCAGATTTCAGACCTAGAAATACAGATTAAAGCCCAGCAGTTTACGTTCCATACTTGGTTGTTGTCATGAGCCAGACCTGGAGTTTACTGTACATGTTCAGAGTTGCCCTTCAGGGCTTTGGAACAACTCTTTGCTTCGCATTGCGTAGGAGGATCTCTGCCCAGGACCTTGCCAGGCCTTTGTTTGTACTGTCAGTATCCATTACACAAATGTTACTTGCTAGCTACAGGAGATTTACAGACGACATCGGCAGTCAGTTGTGAAGAATGTTGGCATTTGAAAATACCGACAGAATGGCTTACAGAATAGCTAGAAAGCTGTGAAGAATCTGAAACCACTTCTGTCTATTTAATTTTTCAGTGGTGAATTGATAATTACAACTACTTTAGGTAATCTTGTTCTTTTATCTCAGAGATCAGCACTATTTGTTTGCATTGAGAGGGTATAGAATGCAGAACAGAAAAAAAGAAAAAAAAAAAAAGAATCCTGAAACAGCAGAGCTTGCACCTTCAGAAGAATGTTGCTATGTGGAATTTTACCAGCTGGTTTTGCTTCCGGCTGTGAATTGCAGACCATTTGTTTGTTTCCAGTACAATGTCTCCAGTCAGTGAACAGAAACAGCAAACTTCTCTGGGGATTTCATATCCGAAACAGATCCAGAGCACTTGTTCAATTGTGACTGAATTCATAAATTTGTCTGCTGCCTTTTAAGATGCAAGAAGAGGGAAAGACTAGTTCTGCACTGAGTACTCTTTGCATGTCTTATTACCCTAATCTGTTTCTTTTAGAAAAATGGTTATATACAGTAATTTTTCCTGGGAATTTCTCTTTCAGTGTTGCCCTTCTCTCAGTCCTTGTGAAACATCCCTTGTTCAACAGCAGATTTCTAGAGGGAAAGCCTATTGGTGAGTCCCTGCAGAACATATTAAAGAGTATGGGACTTCTCCGAGGCAGCTAAAAAACAAGTATTAGTTATGATAGTGTAAGCACTATCAGAGAAAAAATGGTGAGGAGAAAGTAATCAAAATGTGAAATCTCTTGTGTATATAAGTCAGAGTAGAAAGAATGCTATTATTATGAATACCAAATGCACTTATTACGGAATTTTATAGCAGTGAGACAGGTTTCCAGAGGAAGGGAATAAACCTGCTGTCCTGTGATCCAGCATGTGGGTAGAGTCATTCTATATGAATTAGAAAGAATCTGCGAGGTCTGTAATATCTTGAACACACAACTTAGTGATGCAATTGAAAGGCAGTCACCACAAAAGAGTGTATCCGATTTATGTGACCCTCACCAACCCAAAACATAACTAGTAGATTTAACAACAACAAGAAAAATGAAAAAAGCAGCAGGCAACCATAAACTGATCATTAGCAGTTTTAATGTCACTGTATCATCCTTGTCTTTTAACAGGCCCAAAGACTCCTTGGTTCCATTTCCTCCCTTAATTGTTCACTTCAAGAGTAGAATTGGTATTGCCTGCTTCTTGAACCACTTATGCATTCACCTAAAACTGTATCCCTTTGCAGACACATTTTAAAGGATTGGAAACACATTGTTCAATCTGTTTCGGAAGTGAGATGAGGATGCAGCCAGCATCCTGTGCAGTCATAGGGAAGAAACTTGCCTCACAACTTATTTTATCCACCTGCTTGCAGGTCCCAAATGTGACCTTTCTTCTGTCTCTTAGAGCTGTTAGAGTACTCTTAGCTTCAGCTGGCTTTCAAAAAATGACGAAAGATGGCTAATTGATTCTAGATAACCATGGTTTTTCCATTGTTGCTCATTTTAAATGAAATTGCAGTGGGAAGCAAGAGGTTACCTTCTCTAGACAGTATTCCATGGTTTTTAGCAGTTATTCAGGACTAGAGCCTGTAACTAGGTAGCTCATTCTTGGTGATTTCCCACCTCAGTTGATTTCATCTGATGTGTGTTAGACTGTAGGAAGAAAAGATATCCAAAAGTACAGGAGTTTTTACCGTAAAAAGGCTAGGAATAGTCTACCTCATATTCTAGAAATGATCCTTAAGATTATTTCTTGTCTTTTTCTGCTACTGAATATTTGATAGAAAAAAACTCACTCAAATGGAAGAGAAATATGTTATCTCCAAAAATAACATATTAACCCCTGACAGCTTTGGCAAGGATTAGTGCAAGCAGGGATGGACTGTACACTTTCAGCTTTTAATAACCAGTGGCTGCCTTTCAATTTCTTCACAGCAGAATATAAATGATTGCCTTGACAACTGTTGTCCCCTTTCTGATTTGTCACAGAGACACTATTTACCCCTTCACTGTAAACACTGAGCCACAGCAAAGAAACTATTTGCTTCTCTGTTCCAGAATTCAAATATGTATATGACCAAGTGGACTAAAAATACTAAGAGAATTGCACCAATTTATCAGGAATAACTTGACTGGAATAGCTTATTTAGAAAAAAAAAAATGAAAAGAAAGGAAGAGAAATAAAGAAAGAGAAAGAGAGAGAAAGGGAGAGGGAAAGGAAGAAAGAAATTAAAGAAAGGAAGGAAGAAATAATTGTTTTGAATGAGTCTGGGAGGAGGCTGCCTGCTTATCACCCTTTAGAGTCACTGTTACACATGTAAATCTGCATTTAGATTTGTATAAGTATTAAACAACTGATTGCCTGGTGTCTTAGATCTTCAAGGACTTGGAGAAGTTAGTTTGGTGCCTTTGTACTAAAACTCACGGTCTCTGAAACCTTAAAGTAAGGAGGAAAATGAAAAACCATCGTGGCATTTTGTTTTGTGATGAGAATGCTTGCCGACTGGAGTCTTAAGCGAAACAAGCTTGTTTTCTGCAGAACCCAGTGGTCTCCTTGTAAAAATCTCCATATCTGATGAGTAATCCTCGTAGCCGTTCTGTCCAAATTTATCTCCTGATAGCAACCAGGACAGAAAACAGCTGGAAATAAGAATAGGTAATAGTAATAGCTACATAAGTGTTCTTGCTACAGGTGAGAAAAGCTCACTTGTAGCAATAAAAAGGGGAAAAAAGCATGAGAAAAGGGTTAGTTAGTCATTAGATTTTGTTATGAATACCTGCAAGTACAATCAAACTCTTGGAGTCCTGCTTAAGATGGGCTTAATGCAAGATGCAACAGAAATAACAGAATGCTGTGCCTAGAAGTACTTAGGATGACAGAGGTATCTAGGGTTCAGAACACCTTCAGGGAGTATTGTGAAGTTATGCGTATACCTTGAGTTACATTGATAATTCTCTTCAAGCTGAACAAGTAATGGAATTCCAAGTCTTCCACGGCAAACTGCCATTCATATCTACCTTTCCCGTATTATATAATTACATAAAATTTACAATAAATATTTCCAGTCTGGCTAGCTGCCCATGAGTTTGAAACAGTTTTGTAAAAGGAGCATTTTACTTAATTAACCTTATTTAAGTGAGTCTGCTATCTCATGACTCTTGAATAATACAATTTATGAGCAATGGAATATCCAAAATAATTATTCTAATGATTGTTTCTTTTAACAGATGTATTAAGTATGTGTCAATTAAGGGAAAATTTTAAATAGATCGTTATATTAAAATTATTCTGTAATCTTGGGGTGAAGTTATTAATCTTTCACTACGTGTATGAGGGCATATTTTTTTCCTTTAATTTAATGATGAGAATGAAATTCACTGGAAAGCTTTCCAAAGGAGTTTTAGATTGATTTGGGGCTGTCTGTGTTTGGGTAGCCAAAGGTGAATGACATGAGACATGAGTGTCCATGTCACACAGGGGACACAAAAGTGCAGCTACTGTAGTGGTGAAAGTCTACTTAGTATTCAAAGAAATGAAGTAAATAGAACCCTAAATCTTTCCATTTAGTTGAGGTATTACCATTCTCTGAAATGGACTTGGGTAAGACTAGAAAATATGGTGCACAGCAGCCTTTCATGCTGTAATGGAATGGGAGTTTTTCTTATTTTGTGGTGTCATTTTGTGAAGCCTCAGGCTCAGTGAATAGAGAAATAATTACAGCATATAGCTAATCCACTAATCTAATCTGAAGTTTCACACTGGAAAATTTGGTGTCAGGTCAAAATCCACTGGATTCCTTCTTAAAACGGCAATGTAATTTGTTTTCACAAAGAGAAATAGATTTATTGTAGAATGGTAATTAAATGTCAGGAAAGAGTAACATAAGGTTGCTGTTAAACAGGGAATGTTTAACAATGCGCTACCGGTGAAGGGGCTACGTACCTTCCTTATATTGCTCCACTGATTCTGTTACAGGTGGTTGCATTATGCACAATATTCAGCAATCATCCCTCCATAGTGCCTTAGCTGAGTATCAATAGTATAACTGTATCTACGGAACTTAAAGTTGCCATGAGTCAGAATTTCTAGCGAAGTTATTATTTTGTTACCCCTTGTGATAACATGTAAACTATGTAGCTGGTCCAGTGAAAAACTGGTGAGCTAGAAACCCACAAATGAACATAGTTACTAAATGATTATTAAGAAAATGGAGCCATAAATTATTTTAAATATTTGAGTGCCTGAAATATGCATATCTATCTTGTATTTGTTGTTTACTTTTTTGGAATCTGTACCTTCCACTTACAGATTAGAACCAGAACACCAGAGCCAGGCAGTCATCTGGTGTGCACTCATTGCTTTTGCGCTAAAAGCCCACTTGGCAACAGTCTGTGAGTCAGTGAAGCTGGAAGTTAAAGGGCAGCTGCTGAGAAAGATCAATATTCTATTTGCAATATTCTATTGCCAAAAGCTCTACTGGTGTTACCACAAGGACATCCCAGCACATCCCCATTGCACCTTAGCATATAGAATCAGCCATACGAGGGGGCTGCGCCCAAGGTGGAAAATTGTAGTATGACAGATTTGTTTTTACTTCCCATGCACTATTATTTTACTGTCTTTCACTGTAAAAAGATTGTGGACTTTATATCTGTAATTTAATACCCTTACTCAGTGAAGAGAAAAATGTCATTGCTGTATCTGCAGGATGTATTCTGCAAGATATAAGCACTACTGGAGCATTCATTACTCTAAGGGGGTAGCAAAAATAGAGTATATATACTAGGTTATTTTGAAAGACCATTTTAAAATTAATTTAATATTCCATCTAAAAGACTCATGCAGTGAAACTCTACTCCTTCCTTTGGGAGATTTACACTGCCTAAGAGGTCTGAACATTAGAAATCTGTTTCTGACATGAATACTTAAATATTCTTCATCATATTTAATCCTTTTACTCCTAGATATTCTTCTGTGTACCACACTAATAATTTTCCTCTTTCATAGCTTTTTTATAGTATTTTTATAAATAGTCATTATGCTTGCTTTTAATTATTCATTTAATATAAACATTCTTAGTTGATTTAGTATTTCATTCTATCTAGATTTCAGATTAGTAATCATTTTGTCTGTGTGTTGCTGAATCCTTCTATTAAAACAAATGTCATGCTCTTTGCTTTTCCCAAGCTTCTCTTATTTTTCAATCTGCAGCTGCAGAAGATCCATAATAACAAAAGACAAGCCTTTTTATAGAGGTTGGTTTCAGTACACAAGCAGAGAGAACCTATGGCTTGTATTCTTGTCTGCTTATTTCTGCTTTTCTGTCGTCTTTGAAGACTCTTGCTGCTTTGCCTATATAACCTTGCTGCATGGGTTTTTACTTCACTTTCAGTGTTAGGTTCTCAAATTATTTGCCTTGTAGCTGTCCTTGTAAGCATTTCCTTACTGTATCATATTTTAAGATGTTTAAATATATATTGTGTTTAAATATGTTTAAATACATATAAAATTGTAAATTAAATATAGTTATCTGAGTACAATAGATTAGAATTCTAAAGCTAAATAGGGAGTACAGACAATAGTAGGTAGCAAAAGCAGAAAGTAAAAGTGTATTTTTCCTTCTTCCAGAGCAATTATCAAATGCCTACTCTAACTGCTTGGAGGCCGTTTCAGAATACAAACGCCCTCAGTATTACCGAGTTACAGCAGTATTACCCTAACACTCCCTCACTTACTATGTGTAGAAGAGTCCAGTGTATAAATGGTCACACCTACTTTATATGACTGAGAAACATCCCAGGATGAATCCTTCTTTTTGATTTTCATTGTTTCTATTTTCCTTCCCTAACCTATCCTCCTGGAAGTCAGAAAACAAATAGATGCTTGTATCATCCAAAGCAGAAGCAGGCATAGCCATCAAGAACAAAACTTAGTGTTCCTCTCTATGCCTTGGGAAGCTGGAGAGCGTATTTACATTCTCTGGATAAAGGGCTCACAAACTGCATACAAAGGCCTGGTTGTTCACATTAAAAAGGTGGAAACCAGGTAATGGGTACTGTCTTTGTCAACATTTCTCTCTGAGTTCTCTAGCAAATGTTTACTAATTTAAGTCTCAGTGGGGAAATTAAGGTAGCAATCTTAATTGTTTTCTTACTTTGGTACAGCAAAGGAAAAATGTCAGTTTAGAGTAAGTCTATGCTTGGGCCTGTGGCTTTGAGTGTTTAAGTTACCAGTTAATTTACACAGGTCAAGGCTTGTTCTTTCTGAGTTCTCTGTTGTTCGGGAGCCTCTTGGCATCCTGCTGCTTATAAGGGCATGTAAGGACACCTAGCCTCTTATCTGGCTGGGTTTTGCTTTAGAATTTCTTTCCTTCTAAGCTGTAATTAATTTAAAATTTTCCTTTGGTCACATAATGGTTTATCACTGCTAAAGAACAGCATTGTCAATTTGAATTAATCACAGTGACAGCTAAGTATCAAACATTAATATTTTAGAAAAAACTCTGAAACAATGTTATTATTTCTGCAGTAAGGACTTAAAGCAGAGACAAAAAATTGCTTATTTTTGCCTCTGCTTATGCAACCTGAGAAACTTTAGAACACATCCTGCTTCTCTTTCTATTGTTGTAAGTATCCAGAAGTTTTTAAAATAAGGTCATTTGTGTTCTGAGTTGAGCGATGTTATATAGAAACCTTGGGATAAAACATACCTTGCTGGCTTGTGCATTAGTCACAAGACCATCCTTTCTTAAGATGTGACAGTGAAAAGGATCTCAAGTGATCAATGCATCCTTCTACAGTAGATTTTCTAATTACGTAATCTGTTTCATAAAATGATGGGTCTCCATCTTCAAATCAGTAAGTTATCTCTACCCTTTCCCTGTTCCTTTGCTGTTTCCATAGAGGATCCTGGGCAGCAGATGTGTTCTGCTCTAGACTTCTCCTCCCTGATAATTAGCGCTTTACTGATTTCTGGTTTAAATGTTAACTAATACCCACCTGGATTTTTTCTTGCACAGTTTATCCTAAAAGTATTCTTACTGATGTTTGATCTCCACAAATACACACGGACACTACCACAACTAACCTAATTCCCAATCTCTTTCTGTCTTGGAGTATAAAATTTCAATTCCTTTGATTTAAAGTAATGACTTTCCTCTGCACAATTTCATTTAGATTTCATCTGCTTTGGATAAGGGTAGCCAGAATTATACACAGATGTGCTTCAACCCACACCTTATACTATATACCATTAATACCATAGATTTTTACTGGAAAGACCTTGCTAGAGAGAGCCTGTGTTCACATTAAACCGTGAATCTTGTATGTGGCTCAGTTCATGCTGTGGTTGACTATCATAGCCAACTTTTTCTCCTTCACTGTCATTACTGACTAATGAGTTTTTCAGTGCAGGTCTATTTCTTAATCCCTAACAATGGAACCCTGCATATGTTAACTATTTCCAACTGTATTTGTGATTACAGCCTCCAGAGCAGTATTTTTTTTTTGTATAAAAAAGTTTGGGATTTATTATATTTTCATTACTTATGTTATTTGGTGTGATTGTTTTTAAACTTGATTCGTCCTCTAGAAATTTTAGTTTCCTAAATTGCAAGTTTATGAGCCCAATTATAAAGCCTGTATTTGGGGTTTTCAGATTTTCAGCTGCAATGTCTGTTCTGTACAGTCATTCCATGAAGTAAAATGCTCCAGTTCTGGCTGCTTACAAATTACTAGAGATAACCACAGTATTTTGACTTCTGGGTTGCGTACATTCTTTCTAACCTAAACCAGGATTTTTCTTTTAACTGGTGAAGAAAATTTTATATTATATATGGTGAAACCAAGACTGTTAAAAGCTTTTTAAAAATCTCTCTTAAACCATACATTTAGGAGTACTTTGGCACTTTTCCTGCTTTTGGTTGCGTGTTAACCACCCAATACTATCAGGAATCTGGATTACAGAGTACATTTCTTTGTTCCCTATTTTATTGCCTTTTTGAAGGTAATTCGTCAAAATAGCTGCATTTTATCCATCCCAAATACAGAATTCTGAGATGTTCATCCTGGGAGCTAGTTGGGAAAAAACAACAGAATAAAACTTTTGTCTGTCATAATGAGAATCTGGTCTCTATTCCCAAACGCTACTAGAACTGACCTTGTCCAACTCCTCTGCTCCAAACACTTATTATCTCCTAAGTGAAGGGACTATTACTTGTCTGCCATTTCGGATAACGTCAGGAGATTTTGCTCAGTGATGAAAACAGAACCTATTTAACAATAAATATTGGACAAGATGATAGAGAGCAAACAAACATATACTTTAACCATGTAGTAAGGAGTAGTAAGGATGCTTCACTGTATGACGATATAAAAGAAGCAAAAATCACAAGACGTGTAAAAATTCTCTTTGTCTTTTTTCCCTTATCCTTGGGAATATATGTTAACATTGCTCCTGATTCAGTAGGCACATTACTGAAACATTCTCTAAAAGTAAGAAGATTCTGAAATTCTTCACAAAAACCTGGTTATAAACTTGATAAATCCTGTTTTCAGCTTTGGCTGCTTTTTTAGGGCCACTTTTGAACACACGAGTATTTTTGTCCAAGCCAGGGTGATTTCTGAAATGATAGATGGAGTTTCGTTATGTGACAGCCAGAATCCCGTTAGGATGTAGCAATGCTTCAGGTTCTTAGAAAAATTTGTTCAGTAACGTATGTGAAAGAACAAAAGTGGTGAGTGTTGATGTCATCCTTTGAAAGAAAGACTAAACTGGTGTATGAAGGAGTTATCATTCTCTGTTCTACATAAAGGAGGCAAAATGGCCTTTTTAATCATCAATGCTGTTGGCCATAAACCGGTAATGTGTAATTTTCCTTTATAATGAAACTGATTTACTGCAAGAAATTTATGGTCAAATTTCGAAATGAAATTAGCAAATTTCTGCAAAAAGACCTAACAGAACATAGAAATACAAAAAAATAAAATAAGGGAAGAGATCTTACTCCTGTATATGACTTTCATTTCCAAATTTGAATATGAATTTTTAAAAAACTGTAGTGTTCTTGCTGAGCAAGAACTTGTGCAGAAATAAAAGAGGTGAGCAGAGGTGGCCAAAAGCCATGTCAGAGCAAATAGCTAGATGTTAAAGAGATTAAACAGGATGTAAACATACATTTCAGCTAGACAGAATGATTTCGGTAGTGGAATATTATACAACTTATTACTATTACTAAAATACCCATTTGGATTTTATGATATGTATGAACCCAAAAGGAAATAATAAACTAAGGAGGAAGAAAACACACTTACAAACACACCAAATTTATGCTACTTAATTTATGTGTATGTATTTTTATTTATGCTTACCAGTGTGGCTGTTTGTTGTTGTTAGCCAAATATGGGCTCTTCAAAGTCCAGTGGCTGAGTAGGAATGGTAAAATGAAGCATATTCTCTTGCAGCTATCATCAATGTGTTTTTTCTACTCTGCTTTTCATTGTCTTTTTGACGACTTCATGTAGAAAAAAAATAATTGCCTTTGCCTCCTTCCTGCAAGATCCTATAAGAAGGGATGGAAGGGACATCTATAAGAAGGGATGGAAGGATGATCCAGGAAACTACAGGCCTGTTAGCTCGACTTCAGTTCCAGAAAAGCTGATGGAGCAGATCATCCTGTGCTCCATTGTGCAACACATGCAGGATAACCAGGTGATTAGACCCAGTCATTGTGAATTTATGAAGGGCAGGTCCTGTGTAACAAACTTGATCTCCTCCTATGACTGAGTGACCTGCTTACTCGATGAAGGAAAGGCTGTGGATGATGTCTACCTTGACTTCAGTAAGGCATTTGACACTATTGCCCACAGCAATTCTCTTAGAGAAACTGACTGCTCTTGGCTTTGATGGCATACGCTTTGCTGGGTGAAAAACTGGTTAGATGGCTGAGTCCAGAAAGTTGCGGTCAATGGAGTTAAATCCAGTTGGTGGCCAGTCACAAGTGGTGTCCCCCAGTACTGGGGCCACTCCTTTTTAACGTTTTTATCAGTGATTTGGATGAGGGGATTGAGTGCACCCTCAGTAAGTTTGCAGGTGACACCAAGCTGGGTGGAAGTGTTGATCTGCTTAAGGGTAGGGAGGCTCTGCAGTGGGTTCTAGATAGAATCGTAGAATCATAGAATGGCCTAGG
>NW_009696197.1:0-7336 GCF_000703405.1 Apaloderma vittatum | reverse complement strand
GTGGTTTTTTTAATTTTAATTGGTTTTTTATTTAACTTGATGTCGTGGTCTGTGCGTATTGCGCCGCTACAGGTCATCATAAGCAGAAGCTGGGAACAGACAGAAGCAAAGCAATCCCAGTACTGGATTTGCTTCAGAAATTTGCATTGGCCAAAAAAAAAAATAAAAATAACAATTAAGCGCACGCGTGTTTTAAGCAAAGTCTCGTTGGGCGTACGCGTCAACAGAAGCCTTTGATGTAGCCTAAGTAAACACATCAGCGGGAAGGGGAAAACAGCCGATGCAAGCGACATGCGGTGCCTTCAACGCTTGAAAGGGGTGGGGAAAAAATATCCCTGGAGTATTCAGATTGGACAACAGTTCCACAGTGATTTTATCCAAGTTAATTCAAGGGGGGGTTAATTTAAAAAAGAAACAGAAAAAAAGTGTGGCTGACAAGCCTGGAGCAGAGAAGTTGCAAGAAACATCGATATATACGAAATACCTGAGGGGAGGGTGCCAAGAGGACCAAGCCAGGCTCAGACCAAGAGGCAGTGGGTACAAACTGAAACTCAGGAGGTTCCACCTAAACATCAGGAAACATTTTTTTCACTGTGAGGGTGACTGAGCACTGACACAGGTTGCCCAGGGAGGTTGTGAAGTCTCCATCCTTGGGGATATTCAAAAGCCATTTGGTCATGGTCCTGGGCATCTGGCTGTAGGTGGCCCTGCTTGAGCAGGAGGGCTGGACCAGATGGCTTCCAGAGGTCCCTGACAACCTCAACCATTCTGTGATGAAGTGTAATCTGCCACCAAATGAGCTGGTATTGCTATTTGCCTTGCTTTTCCCGCAGGGAAAATGAGCTTTTTTTTTGATAAAGTTAATTTTCAGCCAGTTCACCTCTTGGCAAAGAAGAGGAGAGGGTAACAAGGACAGAACCACACATTTGCAGCTGTCACATTAAAATAATCATAAAACTACAATTCTGAGTATACTGAAAGGCAAAAGGATGCTTGCAAGTAAGTCAGAAACAGGATATTGAGCCTATAAGGTCTTGCATAATTATTTTACATTTCTCACGTACACATTTCTCACTCTAAAACCTCAAAACTGAAGCTACTCACATACCACAGAAAGACACAGAAATGGCTTTTGAGTCCAGGAACAGAGCCTGGGCTGGCTCACTGACACCAGCTATCAACAGCTCTTATTTATGAAGAATCTGTTTTCTTTATCTGACATTCCTTTTGTCTTCTGGCACTGTTTCTCCAAAGCTTGCAAAATAATTGTCATTCTGTCACTACCTGTACCTTTCAAGAAAGACCAATCTTTTTTTGTTTCCCGTAAAATCCTTTCTCCAAGGAGCCTGTGTTGCCATTGTTCGGCAGCATGGACAGGCCTGGACTGTTTTGTGCAGCTGCTTCCTCCAGGCCTTTGGCACCCTTGTGAACAATATATCTACCGAAATCATCACTACCTGTAATAAATGTGAGTCTTGACTTCTCTAAGCACTCAAGGCCTCCACCCATCATAACTGACGGGTTCAAAGAAAATAATTCTGCCAGTGCCTTTTATGTTTTCTTTTTTTTTTTTTTCACATTAACTCACACTTCAGCTTCCCGTCCTGTTCTGTTGTCACTCGTTATGATCTCCCAGTTTTCCTGTGAATAGACATGTCATGTGTGCTTGCTTTATTTCTATCTAAATTTTGAACTTCAGGAGTTGGATAGATCTCTTTTTTCCCATAATAAGTTTGTGCTTGCTGGGTATCTCTGACAATGGCTGCATACGTTTGAGATCAATAAGGTGAACCAGAATTAGAACTGGAAGCAATGGTACAGCTGTAATCCCACACTGAATGCTAAGATTGATTGAAAGTCACAGCACTGCCTTTTATCTTTTAGAAGTTGTTTTTTCCACTGGCTGCAAATGAACTCTGGCTACAGGAAACAGATTGTGAAACTGGCTCCAAGGCCTAAACTTCAGATTTCAGCCCTTTGTTTTATAGATTTTAATGTAGTACTTTGGTAATGGAGATGAAGGTGGCTTTATTTTTTTCAAACCAAATCTCTGCAGTTTTCCGATACCAGGTCAAGCTTCTGTGTGTACTGCAAGACATTGTGGAAATCAAGGTCAAAGGCCACCAGTGGAATTAATCAGAGCCTGAAGTTAGGGGAATGTGGTTGTTTGATTTGCATGTTCACTAGCTGAAGTTAATACACTTGTTTTTGATCCCTAAAGAATGGATAAGAGAAAGGTAGAATTATGAAGGAAACAATCTGGCAACTCATCTAGAATTACAGCATTTGAGTTTTTAAAATGATAAGCTGAAGAAAAACAAATTTGTGGCTGTTTTAAACCTCAGTATTTCCTTCCTTGATGATTTATCAACTTCCTTCTTTTTTCAACTAGATAAGGACTTTTATAGCCACATGCAAATGATATTCAAAGGCAGCATTTTTTTTTGAAAATATGCAGTAGTTGTATTCCTGTCCTTTGTAAGACATAAGATCTAAATTATATTTACTTTTTAAAGTGCTCCCTCATTTCTGTGTGTCACAAAAGAGCACTTCACAGCAGAACACACTTAGTCCATTACTGGGAACTAGTAATAATGCAGTAAAACACACAACTAAGAAGGAACTGCTCTTTAAATTAGATTCCTTTCAACTGCTTTTATTTACACCTGGATTTGTTGAGGCTTATTTTATTCCAGCTAGTAAACACCTAGGATGGCATGTTGCTGCACTAAACGGGCACACCACAGTGCTTCATGTGTTTTTCTTCACAGCATGGTTGCCCTCTAAGGAAGCAAAGTTCTCTGACTCCTGTTTTGCTGAGAGACACCAGAAAGCCAGCGGCTCTTTCTCTACTGTCTTTGAACCTGGGCCCAAGCTTGGTGTCAAGCTCTGACTTGTGTATCATCCCAACAGACTGGCCTCAACGACTGAGCAAGCTACAGCGTAAGATATGGGAGAAAATATGTCCCTGTTTTACATTTGAGCATGTGTTTTTATATCTACTGTGTGTTCTGACTACTGTGGGGGTGTGTGTGTGTTTGCACCAAACTGCCACTCTGCCTCCTTAGAGGTCACAAATTAAATGAATAATTTAGCCACCAGCTTCTTCTGAGGACACCAAATCTTTCTTGCAGAAAGACTAGGGAATAATTTTATGCTGAAGGGTGGGTTTCTCTGAGAAGAGCTGGGCTATGATGTAGCAGAACTACAGGCCACTTGAACTCCTAATGGACTTTGCCAACTCTCTGACTATACTCCACTTAACTGTATAAATGTAGCCTGAAAGATTAAGGGCTAGGCTCTGGAAAAGGCTATGAGTAAATGAAAAATTCAGATCCGAAAAACTCCACTGAGAAGCCACTTTAACTCTGTTAGTCTGTTTCTGGATAGAAATGTCCAGAATTTCCCCAAGCTGAGCCATCTTGGCACCTCACTCCCTTTTGGGCCTACTTGTGGTCAAGGAAGTAGGTAGAACAGCTTTAGAATCACAGAATATAGAATGTCAGGGGTTGGAAGGGACCTCTAGAGATCATCTAGTCCAACTCCCCTGCCAGAGCAGGATCCCCTAGGACAGCCACACAGGAACGCATCCAGGTGGGTTTTGAAAGTCTCCAGAGAAGGAGACTCCACAACCTCTCTGGGCAGCCTGTGCCAGTGCTCGGTCACCCTCACAGTGAAAAAATTTCTCCTCATGTTGAGGTGGAACTTCCTATGTTCTAACTTAAACCCATTATTCCTTGTTCTATTACTGGGCACCACTGAGAAGAGATTGTCTCCTTCCCCTTGACACCCACCCCTCAGATATTTGTATACGTTAACAAGATCACCTCTCAGCTGTCTCCTTTCAAGGCTAAAGTCCTCCAAGAGAGGTCCAGATGAAAGGAACCTCCCTGAGTCCAAGAAGTCAGATTCTTCTGTTACAGCCACAGCTGACTTCACTGCTCGGGCACATTTGGTAGAGTGCTCACCTTCAGTGCAGCAACCCAGTTGAGCTTTTAGCTCAAAGGGATTTATGGCAACATCTTGTAACTGCCAGGAGAGTGCCCCAGGTGGTCAAAAGGACTGCTGAATGGAATAGGGAAGCATTTATCATCTCACCTGATGAAAAAACTCCTGTTTTCTGGTAGCTATTTCCAAGCCAGTGCTTTTTCTTATCCAGGAACTATTTACTACCAAAAAAAAAAAAGTATAAATAAAACCCAGCGTTCTCTTTCAACGATTAAACTAGATAAGAAAGACATATTCTTGGTTTACTCTGTCTTTTGCCTCAGCTCCCTTCTCCCTGTCCTAGACTCTTACATGCCTTTATTAACAGGGTCATAGCTTCAAAGAGAAAGGTAGTGACTCCCTATTTCCTTCCTGCTCTTCCTCCTCCCAGTCTAGCATGGTGGTCAGGGATGCAGCATCAATGCTTCCCAGGAACTCCCACTTCCCGGCCAATGCTCAAACCACTGGGTAACTGCATAGAGTAGATGGACACTGTTTCCTCCAGCTACACTTTAAAAGAAAATGAACATTGATTATTGGAAATTTTTCATCTGCTGACAGCCCAATAGGCCTTTTAAACACCTTTGGCAGGCTGTCTGTTAACACAGACCTTGGTGTTTGGCAGTAATAACACAAAGAAAAATGCTGTGGCCAGCGACTATATGAAATGAAGTCAGAGACCAGAGAACCTACAGGGACTCTTTATTCATTGTTTTAAAAAATAGTTTTTGGCACTCAACACCAATAGAGGACTCCAAATTCTGAGTCTGAAGAGGACAAAGGTGCCAAGCACCAGGGTGGGACTTCACACACATCTATGTTCATATTTTCCTGCACACTGCTTTTGTTATCTCCTCACTTAGCGTGCTGCTTTTTTTGGCCAGTATACCTACACTTCTTTTACATGCAGGGAGTGCAAGCCTGTCATTACCAGATTCGGGCTTGAGCACTGAGGCTGGAAGGCTCATATATCCTGCAACATCAAGCCCTTATCGGTCCCATCCATCTGGGATTTAAGGTCACACAGAATAGCAAGAATGAGTCAAATCTCTAGAGATCCACTAAATTACCTTGCAGTCAGAAACCGTACATCTAGTTAATAGAGGAGAAATGCCTTTTAAACAATTAATAAATAACTGAAGGTAGTTTTATGTATGCAACAATGTGCAGGATTTTGTAGCATCTTGGTCAGATTTTTCCTGCATCTCTAAAGTCGTGCAAGTTTAAATATACAGATTGTATGTGTCCTGGTGTAAAAGCACCAGAATAAGAGCTCTCTGGGGCTACCTGGTACTGCTGGCAATCACAGTGGAGGAGGAGGGGCAGCTGTGCCGATGGAGAGAAGAGAGTGGGGTCAAGTCACCCAAATGGAGTAATCATGGTATTCCTGTGGTCTTCAGTATATAAGGTCCTCTAAGAACAGTCCTAGGTTCTTCAGTGCTTGCTGTGCTGTAAGGGTTGCCGTTGTCTGTTCATCATCTTTTCCTGCGCTGCCGATGCTCCTACCTCCTGCTTTCATGCTGCAGAAGAGCACTGTTCGCCAGGACAGGCTGTCTTCCCCTGCATCATTCCACGTGGGAGTGGCACAGCTCCTTTTTTTTTTTTTTTTTGGCTATCACCAAGAGTTCTGGGCTGCAGTAATCTATACTGATTGAGCATTCGCACATCAGTATGGTAAGCTCCAGGGAGCTGGGGCACACTAGATTGACTAAGGAAGAAGAGGGCTCTTTATAGGAGACCTTATATACTGAGCATTGTGGTAAGGAATACCACGATTGGTCCGTTTGGGTGACCTGAACCATATTTTCCTCCCAATAGGCACAGCTGCCCTCTTCTTCCATTGTGATTGTCCCATGGTACAGGCAGCCCCAGAAAACTTTTATCCTGGTGCTCTCAAACCAGGACAGTATGAAACAAGTAGTATTACATCGCATGACTCTGAATGCTGTAACTTTCCCAGCCAACTCAGGCAAAAAGTAGTGACAGACCATTTCTGAGTCCTCATTATACTGTATTATCTACAAACTATCTGGCATTAATATTTAGGATATTGTGTCTGTTCAGGATTCACAATATAGATGTGTTGGAGTTCCTGTGAATATTCTGAGTCATGTGAATAGGTCATATTATTTAAAATTATTCTTCAACAAATTAGGCCTCCAAAATAAGATTGAGGAGTTGCTCTGACTCAGATTTGCTTGCAGTATTTCTGCATCTTTAAAAACAATTGCTGCCGACAAAAGATGACTTTAGGAATAATTTCTTGGCAGGCGTCAAACTTATCTTTTCCTTGTTAGTATGTTTTGGTTTTTTCTCGTTCTTAGGTTGCCTGATGTACAAATGGAGAATGGAGTTATTGTTCCCTGCCAGGTGCCTAGTTATTAACAGTACAGGAATATATGAAAAAAGTGCAGAGGTGATAGTAGGTAAAAAGAGATAAATCCTATGCATAATTACCTTTGTGTTTCTCTGCTTGCCCATGTCACGCTCTTAGTTATCTGGCTAAAAATCTACCTCCTACTTCATCTCTATAATAGGTTAAAGGGTGTTGGATGACTGACACTTTCCCTGAGAAAGTATTGGTAAAACCAGAAGTTTACTTTGAAAATAAATTCCAAAGCAACAGTGGGACACAATCAGTGTGTTTCATCTCCCTAGAGGGCAAGTTGCAATGTTCAGAACCATCTTTCAATGATTCCATTAAATATTTGAGACATAAAAGGTGAAAATTAGCATGGCCTAAGTGTTTACTTGAATGAGTCTGAACCTGCAATAACTATCCCCTACCTCGTTATATTTCTTCACTATGATTGTCATTTCAACCCACTCTTGTAAGGGTATTTGCCCCACCCAACCCTAATATGTCTTTTTCTTTTTGCACTTGCCCTTCTCATCTCTAGTTATTCTGCCTGCGCGCAGATACACAGTCTTCTACATGGGAGACAGTTGCCCTTGAAAACCTTCTTTTTCCACAAAAGCAAAGCCTTCCTCTTTTTAATCAAGGGTCAATAGCCAGAGCCAGTAATTTCTTCCTGCTTTCCCATCTATCAGGGCATATGGGCTCTACTTTTCTCTCTAGAAAGATGTGAGAGCTGCTTTCAATCTAACGAACAAAAGCAGATTTTTGAGGGTGAAAAGTCACCAAGTTGAGCAACCTACATATGGAAGACAGTGTGATGGCATCAGCAGAAGAATACAATAGTGAAGAAAAAAAGTAATTTTTTTACTTTCTTCATCTAGAGTACCGAGGAGAGTACTTTTGATTTCTACATCAGCTAGTGATGATACTAAGAGCAAACAGCATCTGTTGAAACTAGATGCTAAGTATGAAGGGAAGAAATTTGATAGT
>NW_009696196.1:311-62094 GCF_000703405.1 Apaloderma vittatum | reverse complement strand
CTACCGAGCCCGTGAGAAAAGCCGGGCGAGGGGAAACGCAGTCGAAGCTTTGCGACGTGAGACCGAGCAGGTTTTTGACCGGGAGTCATGCGAGGCTGGCTGCTGAGAGACGTGCAGCATCGCCGGGTCGGGGGGTGGCTCCGCGGCTCGTTCCCTGCAGGGGTTGCGTTTGCTCCTCTGGCTGATCAGCTGCGGGTGCGCACCGAGTAGTTTTTAGACGGTCACAGTGCTCGGAGTTGTTGTATCAGCTGTATCAGCCTTTCTGGTCCCGGCTGTGTCCTGCCGCTGTCACACGGTGGGAAACACTAGGTGCTGGAATCGGCCATTTGAATGTATAACTATGCAGCTAAGAGGACATGCTTTTGGATTTTAGTTGTTTCGAGGTTTCCTTAATCTTGTTGGTCTTTGAAGTCTCAAGATGTGCTCATCAGGAGGTTTAAAGACTTTCTTCTGTTTTGCATGGTAAGGCATGCAAACGCTTCTACTGTGTGCAGGCTGGCTCACAAGTCATGCAGGTAGAAATGAAAGCGCTTTTGTAAATCGGAGACTCAGCTCTGATAAAATAAATGGAATAACTTATGTTGCCTCTTAGAGTACATAGAGGAATAAAACACCATGGTAGAAAAGGAGAAAGCTATATGTTAACGTATACTAATGCCAACAGGATTGTGCTTCGTGTATGTTATTACTTGAAGTTTGGAACACTGTTTGCGCAAGTACTACCTTTCCTTCCTGGTCCTTTTGTTCCATCTTTTATGGATGGAAATACTTTTCCTGAAAAACTGGGTGGTGGTGGATCGCAGTGATGTCGCAATGGTTAGGCGTGTTATCTACTGTGGTGCAGTCTACTCTACCCCTCCCCTGAAGACGTAAATGGGTCTTGTTTTTCAAATTTGTTTCTCCATATGGTTTCCAAGAGTGCTGTGGACTTCACCTGTGCTGCCCAGATAAGAAACCCCTTTTCCCTCCCTTATACTATCCCTCCTCTTTTGCTTTTCTCAACTTCTAGGAAGGGGAAGGCATCAGAATTTCCATCAGGGTCACCCTGGACTTTACTTGAGGCCCCCTTTCTCCTTTAAAACTCCGTTTACTGGCAGATAACATATTTGGAGTGTAGTTTGGCTTTCTCTCCCCTTTCCTGGAGCCCCCAGCAGATGGGGGGTGGGTAGTTCTTCATCAGTCCATCCCCTTTCCCTTGCCTCTCACAGGAGACTAAAGGAGAGAGACAGGGATTTCTAACATTTCACTGCTCTTCCCCCAGCATCAGTTTTATTTCTCAGCCTTTTTCTTTTTATGCATTTATTTTATTAGTTTTGCTTGTTTCTTGTTTGGCTGAATAGCGGATGCAACAGATTGCTCTGGTTCTTGAAAAAAAATTATTGCCCTGCACAGCCCTGAAAATAGTTTTCCTGGAACTAAGATTAACTTTTGTAACTAATGAGGCAGAAACAAGGTGAAATCAGTTAAACTGGGTGCAGTCATATATTAAAGCTGACTCCCTGAAGAGCTGGAAAGACATCTGCATTCGCCCTGTATTTGTTGCTTGCAGTGATAAAAGTGCTGTGGGTTTGGTTTTTTTTAAAAAAAAAATACAGGGGAAAACTCATTTGCCCTTAGCCATAATAACTGCAATATAAATCATTATGTGCATAAAGTGAACTGTCAAATATTACACATGCATGTCTGCATATATGGCGTATCTATGTATAAGGATATGGGGCGTTGCAGAGTTGAATGTTTTCTCCTGCTTTGATGCGTGTATTTCTGAGATGCAAAGAGGCCTTATTTTATTTCTATGCAAACCTTTGCCTTTGCTTTCTTCCCACTGTTCTTACCGTACAGTTTTGATGTTGCCTTATGTATGGAGACATAATACTGAGATCTGGGAAACTGGTTTCAGTGTGTCATCGCGCATGTATGCGTTTGCTGCTCAAGGTTTCTCAAGTGCAAAGGGGAATGTTCTCTCCCCTTCACAGAAACAGTACTTTTATTTACCTGTAGAATTGCCTTAGTTAAAAGACAAATCAAGAATCAGCTGCCTTTCAGTTTACTGTTTGTTTAATAAAATATATAGAACGTACTTACACATACTGTGTTTTCTGAGAAAATGTCTCTTGGTCTAGTTACTACAGTAACACTAAGGTGTTTTATAAATAAAAAGGGATGTGAGTTCATAAAATAATAGAATTATTTAATTTTTAAAAGGCCTTTAAGGTCATTGAGTCCAACCTTAATTCCTCATACTATTTTTTCTCCCTGAGAATAATTACGTAATTTTGATGTCTGCTTTAAAAACGGCACTTAATTTACCCATTATGAATTTTCTTTATTTTTATTTGAGCTATTCTTACTGAAACTTAATATGCAACTAACTTACTTGCAAACGTAATTTTATAATTTTTTTTTATATGATAAACTGGGCAATGTATTCTCTTTAGACATAAATGAGGATGTGATCCTGCCAATGGCAGAGCATACCAAGTTAGCAGACTTTCTGCATATAATAGAAAACTGTCCAAAAAAGAACCCAAACAACTTTTTCACTTCTGTGAGCTGTATTTATACAAGTTTAGAGGCTCACTGCGACTGAACCTTATCTCATACCTGTCTTTGCTAGGCTTGTTTCAAGTTAGCGAATCCTTTTGCTGAAACTCATGGTCTTCAACTCCAGCTGGATGAAAAAGCACCACTG
The DNA here is from genome assembly GCF_000703405.1 of Apaloderma vittatum. Taxonomy (NCBI): domain Eukaryota; kingdom Metazoa; phylum Chordata; class Aves; order Trogoniformes; family Trogonidae; genus Apaloderma; species Apaloderma vittatum. The sequence continues at coordinate 59,402 of NW_009696196.1, read as the reverse complement.
TTATAGCAAGTCCTACATATTCTGTATATATTCTGACAAATTCATAGCTGCCTTCATGATGAGATCTATTTCATGAACTGAATGTGTGCAGTGCTGGTGTGTACAGTAAGTAGCGACAGTCTGATCTAAAAGTGACAGAGGTGTGTATTGTGTTTGGTAATTCTGTGTTCAAAATAAAAGCAGGCAATCTTTGGAGCAGAGGATTCAGTTTTTTGTCCTATCTCTTGGTCACAATGATTGTTAAGAGCTACTATGTAATCTCCTCTAGCAGCAGAACATTTTCTCATCAACAGGAGGGGGGATTTCCCAAGTTCACAAATTAATATATTTAATCATGTTCCTTCGATAAACTAAAAAATGAAGGGAGGTGAATCAGTCAGTTATACTTTCCTGGATATGTCTTAAAGTACACATCCAGAAAACTAAACTGTACATTATGTTGAGATGGAGGCATATAATTCACTTGATCTAACCAGTAGTACCAAATTAGCTGAAGTTTCTTTATGTTTTCCTGTATATTTTAAAAGATCAGATTTCTGGCAGGCTTTTGTTACTGAGAGATGTTTAATCACCAGAGCAAAACATGATTTTTGTCATCCAAGCTAAGGGCAAGTACAGGTACAATGTCTTTTTAGAACTGAAATTTAGTGTTGAATGATAACAGAATCACAGCCTTGGGTCCTCTTTTTGGCACACTTGTATAATTTCTGAATGCAAATAATTCATATTATTTAATGTACAGTAACTATAGTTATTTCTGAGATGCAGGAATAGGATCAAGTAGTGAGGCATATAAATATATTTTGCCTTTCCTCATTTAAGGAATATCTGAAACATTAAAATCAAGTAGCAATAAGCTTTTTCTAAGCATCCCAAATCACAGTAGTTAGGTATAAATGATGAAGTGGTGTTTCATATGCTTAAAATTGTGCATTGCATCTCTAACTATAGGGTACTGAGATCTAACCCAAAATAAAATAGCATCATACACTGTACTGTGTGTGATTAAAATACTGAATTGCTTTGATGACCATTTGTTAAGTGAGAAGAATTAAGTTTAAATAGCTTTATATTTGAAACCATCAGGATCTTCTGCCTTAGAAGCGGTTTCCTTAGCGAGTTTAGTTAATGAAGTCATTAACAAAAGGACTTTTTAACAAACTCAAGACTGGAGGCCCTTGCCTTTGTTCTGCTGGAGTTTTAAGTCTTAGGCTGACTTTTACTAGCTATTCCTTCCCTCTTGGATTTCTCGGTGCTGCCCAGAGGAGAATCAGTCTCTGCCCAGGTGGCTCAGCGAGCTGCTTCCCCACGGCGCCGTGGGGCACATCCCTCCCTGATTTACTGCCGGGACACTCGGGTTATTTCAGCACCTGTGAGTTTCTGAGCTATGTTTGCTTCTATTGAAGTCTTCTATTGAGAAAACTATCTGACAACTTTTGATGTTAGGCTATTAATCACAGCGTAATACATTTTAACCCTTTTTTGTCATCATGTTTATTCAAGTGCTAAGCCATTCAGAAAGACCTAAACATACTGCTGATTTTTGAACTGAGATCAGTTACCTTCAGTATAGGGAGTTAGGAGGATTTTCCATGGTGCAGATTTTACAAGATTAGTTTCTTATGCTCATATTTAAGTTTTTCTTATATCCAGTGTCTCTTAGCTGATTTATTAGGTTCTTACTCATGATAAGTCTGGAGCTAAAAACAAGTGCTATGTTCATTATAATACTGAAACATCACTAGCTCTGCAGACTTTTCCTCTTTTCCCCTTTTCCCATGTTCCACTTTCTGCTTTTACCTTACCTTACCATCTTTTCCATCCTAATAGAACATATTTCTCAAGCAACTTATTGTTCTAATTTTTCTGCTATGGCCTCTTTCTATGTTGTTTATTATTAAAATAAGGTTCAACAATGGCAGATGTATTCTTACTGAGGGCACTCTGATCCTTGGTAGATAAGAACAAACACCTCACACATCTCATCTGTGAAACTTCGCTTACTATTTTAGAATGAAATTTGCCATTTTTCTCATATCCATATTGCTGATTTACAGTGAGAGTGCTTTTCAGCTGACCTTTGACTTAGCTTGCATGGAGAGAGAAAGGTTGAGCAAAGATCACTAGTATTGATTAGCCGCTTCTTTAGTGTTTTAATTTCTAGATAATTCTGGTGAATCGCGGTACAAGTCTGTATCTGGAAGACTTACTCTTATTTAGCAGCAGGAGGTGTGGTAGAAATCCAAACCTCGTGGAGACAGCACTGTCCTGAGTGTTCCTCTCTGTGGATGATTTTGTCAGCACCATACATGGAGGGGGTGTGTAGACTTCAAGGGTGACTCTTGTGTTGTGACAGCCGGTCTGCAGGGAGGCGGTGATCAGTTGTGCGGTCATGTTTAGGTTACTGGCACTGCCATCAGGCCCCAAGAGAGTCCATGCAGCACTCAGCCTTCTTGTCTTTTTTGACATCTCTCCATCTCATTCAGCAGAAGGTGTGTTCTGAGGTCTTTTGTAGCCAGTGACTAAGGTATAAAAATAACCTTAATGCAGAGAATTTGGATAGATAAGAGGTAATCCTTAAAGACATAATGAGACATGATATCAGGCAAAAATAGCATGTCAAAAATTTATGGCGGCACAGCATGTATTGGATACAGGATGCTCGATTGCAGTGGGTATTTTTTGGATATGTCTTGCACATAATTGAGTCTTAATTGTAATTATATATCTACCTGCTGCATGTGGCCTTGTTCAAAGGCCAAATACAGTTAGATACACCATGCAAAGTAGATAAAAGGGTCCTGAGAGCTGCTGTTGCAATGTGGTGCAGCGAAGGTAGCTAAATGTTTTGATCTGTGTTTTTCTGATGCACCCTTTTTGAATTAAAAAGATGCAAACAAGAACAATTCAAGCAGAGATTTCTTTCATATGAAGCAGGGCACATCAATTTAGACTTCTCCTCCAATGCATTGCAGGGCCTGCCCACTGGAAGGAGGTTTTTCCTGTTGCTAATGGAGATCGTCAGTCACCCATCGACATCAAAACTGAGGAAACGAAGTATGATCCCTCTCTCCGACCTCTAAATCCCAATTATGATCCGGCTTCTGCTAAAATCATCCTTAACAATGGGCACTCCACCAGCGTTGAATTTGATGACACCGTCAACAAATCAGGTTTGTTCCTTTCCTGTTGCACTGTGCCCTCTTCCACAGTCTTCTGAATAGAGTACATACAGCCTGGGCACATCTCACTGCTGGGTATGAGCTCCTCATGGACAGTAAGGCTTTGCTCTTCCAGGTGGGAGATTGCTGTTTTCCCTGTCTTTCAGCATGATACAGTGCAGGAACATATTCGGACGTGAGCTCGTGATTGCACTTCTGAGAAAGTGTGAGGATTCATTCCCTTTTCACAGGCATGATTTGATCCACCCCAACCAGCTAGGTAGTGCCAGCCCCACTGTTTGAACGGTGTTGTGTACAATTTTTCAAATGCTGCTCTCTCTCACTGCAGATGAATCCTTTGTGTCTCATTACAGGTTCATTCCAACTGAATCTCTCAAGTCTCTTATCTGACTTTAGCTGCAAGTTTGGTTACGTATTTTTTCCCTTATACAATCCATACCTGGACTTCTTGTGTCAGGAAAGAGCCAATACGGAACAAATGAAATACAACCCAAGCAATCCCTTTTCTACTCTGAAAAATGTTAATTGTCCTAGTCTTTTCTAGGTTATGTAGCTTCCCTTTTTGCAAGCAATAATTCTTATTTAGAAGTTCTCTTTTTTAGCATAGTCTTGGTAACATTAGTGCCTTCATCTTTAAAACGTTCTCTTGGAGGGTAGGAAAGCTAGCACATCTCCCCTTGAAACTGTAAGACTGCAGATTCTTCAAGCAATAAAATCCTCCTGTGGTTGCGTGAAGCTTAGTGGAGGATCCAAGCCAATATAATGTTTTCACAAGGGTCAAAACCAGAGGAGGACTAATTTTTGATCACCCTGCCTGTTAGTCCTGAGGACGTATTAGCTTATAGTGGCAAAAGAGATAGGCATAGATGGAGACAGCATCATCCTTTGCTTTCCTAAATGGTCTTAGTCTAATTCTTAAATTTTCTGTCAAAGTAAGTTGCTTGAAAGCCATCAATTGACCGTCAGTGATCTACTCTGACCTTGTGTGTGGCAAATGCCACAGGACTTAGCAGAATTAATGTTTCAAGCCTAGTAGGCATGGGTGAAATAAAGCACATCTCTTAGAAAAACTTACAGTTTTGATTTCAAAATTTCCAGCGATGATGAACCTACCACAGCCTTTGGTAAGTTGTTCTAATTGTTGATTCCCCTCACAATTAAAAAAAAAACAAAAAAGAAATTGCACTTTATTTCTGGTGTGAATAGATTAACTCAACCTTTAAACTTCATTTTTCCTTTTAAAAGTAATAAATATTAATATGGATGCACCAAGAACCTCTTCCACTTTCTGACTCCATCCCTGAAGTGATAGAGCCAGAACAAATTCTTTCTGTAGACTTACATTGGTACCAAAGCATTTGTAATGTGATTCTTTTCTTACTGTTTTCTTCAGGCCATATCTCCAAGGGTATAGTTCATGTCGTGGCAAAGCACTGACAGATGTTGATCAGATAATTAACAAATGTAATCCCCAGTCTCTCTCTATCTTCTGTGTATCTACTAGATTCTTCATTCCACCCACATAGCTTTACACTTTGGCCGTTATCGTGCCTTATTTACCAAATAATTCAAATCCTTTTGTATCCATTAACTGAGTTATTCATTATTTTCTCTAATATTTGTCACTGACAAACTTTATCAGTAATGTTTTTGTTTTCTTTCAGGTCATTGATCAAAAAATACTGAATTTTCTAGGGTCAAAATTTGGCCTCTGGGGCACTCCTGTGAAGTAAGCACTCCTGCCATATGTTGGTTTTATTAAAAAAAAATCAAATTAATTGGTACTAAATACATTATAATCTTTTAATACATTATTAACTGATTTCCATAGGAACTATTTTTTCACTATGGCCAACATTGAAACTGGGCTGTCAAGTCTGTAACTGTTTAATTCTGTTTATTCTCTTTGGTACCGTTTTCTGAAATTAGTCTACTGATGTTTCAACGATCTGTTCTTCCAGCTCTTTTCAAACTTTGAAATACTGATACTTGCCTTGAATCACTTCTGACTAACCTCTTCCTTAAATGTTGAAATGGAAGGGTTTTGCCATCACTGGATGATGTGGTACAAATCGGCCAGTCACAACACTGATCTTTACACATTTCTAGGATCACTTGCCACCAAGTTTTCAGTCCTTGAAAGAAGGATTTTGTTCTAGGAGTGCCACTTCCCCTTCCCCTATAAAAGCATGGGTTTGAGTTGAAGCTTTAAAGAGGTCAAATATTTTTCCCACAGATAAACAGTTCCAGTTCTTTTTCATCAACCAGGCTACTTGTATTACAGATAGGCAACTTAAGAATTTCTTCTTTTATCTTTATTTGATGTATTTCATTCCTTACAAAGTTTAGATTTTGGAGTAAACCTGTAAGAGAAGAAATTATGGTTGTCCTCCCCAGTGATCTTAATTTTAAAACTGTCCAGTTAAAGCTCCTATCGTATCCCTATAAAATCTCTATTGTGAGCCAGTAAACCAGCCCAGACTAATTCCCGAACTCTCGGAGAAGATATGGAGCTGGAACAGTGGAGTAATTTGTTTTGCAGAGAATAAGGAATCTTTCTGAATAGGATTCACCTTCAAGTCTCTGCACAGAGGTAGTTTGGTTCCAACTCTGATTAGCAAAAGATGAGCACCTGCGAAAGCAAAACAGTGAAAAGCTCACCCATTTGTGAAAAATGGCATGGCATGGCATGGCATGGCATAGAATAGAATAGAATAGAATAGAATAGAATAGAATAGAATAGAATAGAATAGAATAGAATAGAATAGAATAGAATAGAATAGAATGGCATGGCATGGCATGGCATAGAATAGAATAGAATAGAATAGAATAGAATAGAATAGAATAGAATAGAATAGAATAGAATAGAATAGAATAGAATAGAATAGAATGTTTGCGTTGGAAGGGACCTACAATGATCACCTAGTCCAACTGCCTGACCATTTCAGGGCTGACCAAAAGTTAAAGCCCATTATTAAGGACATTGTCCAAATGCCTCTTAAATACTGTCAGGCTTGAGGCATCAACCACGTCTTCAGGAAGCTTGTTCTGGTCTTTGACCAACCTCTCGGTAAAGAAATGCTTCCTAATGTTTGGTCTAAACCTCCTCTAGTGCAACTTTGAACCATACCCAGGCGTTCTGTCACTGGATACTAGGAGCTAGAGCTCAGCTCTCCACTTTCCCTCCTCAGGAACCTGTAGAGAGCAATGAGGTCACCCATCAGCCTCTTTTTCTCCAAACTAGATAAACCCAAAGTCTTCAGCCACTCCTCACAGGACATTCCTTCCAGCCCTGGCTAATGAAGGGTCAGTAATACTGCAGTTGCACAATGCGTATGTAGTGTTGGCATAATTTTATTTCTATTAATATACAGTCCTTTTTCTCAGACTTCAACATAATGTAACTGGATCTAGTTGCAAATGAAGGAGAGCGCCTTGAATTTTTTTGAAAGTTCCACCTTCTTTTCTCCACATTTTAAAGAGGAGAAGAAATTATGTTCACATTATATTTTTCTGATCCTCCCCTTTATTCATAAACCCTGTATTTTAAGCTTAATTTCTCAATGATTCTTTTAAATACTTTCAAGAGAGGAAACCACTTTCAAAACAGAAATATTTTCCCATCATCTGAGAAAGATCCAACCCATAGCAAGACAAACCTGGTGATAACGACATACCCATTAGTGGTCCAAGTGAGAGTTTCTGTAATGCTTCACAGAAATGAGAAGCCATTTGAGACAGCAGTTCAGAAGTAGGAGACTGTCTGAAGACTGAAGTCCAGTGTGAGATGAGAGGATGTGGGTAACAGCTCCTATTCCTTCAGTGAAGCCTTTTCCTCTGCTTGGGTTTCCAGTGTTGACCGGGGGGCCGCTCAGTGGGACCTACAGGCTGCGCCAGATTCACTTCCATTGGGGGTCCAACGATGAAGCTGGCTCTGAGCACACTGTGGATGGGATGAAGTACGCGGCAGAGGTAAGGCTTTACATGGACGCAGCTGTTCCTCTAAGCCTGTGACTGGTTTTCCATTGTAAGAATAATGTTGCCCCTCCTATTCCCGTTTTTCATTCTCCCCTCATTTTGTCAAAAGACAAGTGGTCTTCCTGGAGTATTGCATGTTTGGTCATTTCTCAAAGGAAAACCTGTTTGAAAGCTTTGGAAAGGCTTTTAAAAGGAGTACAGAAGACAAGCTTGATAAGAGCAAGACACAAAGTTCAAGAGTTATTTTAAACTTTGTCTTTCGCTGTCTCTTCCTTGGAGAATATTTTCAAAGTCAGCTTCAGTTACAAACCACAGAATTATATGACTGGGGGCCTGTGCAGTATAAAGTTTATGCTAGAATTAGGAGTGTTGCATTTTGTGGTGCCTATAGCAATGTGATGGTTATGACTTTGAGAACTGCACCTTAGTATCTGTGGGGTGCCTGCTGTTTGTGGAGGTACTGTATTTCGGAGGAGGCCACAGGGAGAAATGCACCGTCTGCTCTGGCATGGAGAGTTCCTTCCTGCTCTGTCTCCTTTGGTGCGTTTGAGTAGCCTATAGTAAAAAGTGTTCTGATTCTTCTTTGCCAGTGGAAGTAACGTGGTGTATTTTGATGAGGCTGAGACCTTTAAGAATGCATAGTTCAGACAGTGGAAGAGTTTTCTGGGGTTAAAAAGAAGTAAAAGGTTTAAAAGGTAAATGGTAATGGACAAATGAAAGACATAATACTAAAGAAGAAAAAATATGAAATGTATGCACAGCGGTGTGATCAGATTTTGCTGAAAATGCTATAAGACGTAGTGGTCAGAAGAAAAACCAGTTTTCTAATACTAAGGGGGAAAAGTGACATTTGCAGTGTTTAAAGGCTTATGTTTTCCACAGGAACCAGGTGAGATGGAATATAAAGAATTAATAGAGGTGCTTTAAAGCCATTAAGTACCAAAACCAAATTTCTAGCTGAGAAAATGTATATATGTTTCCCATCTAAGAAACCAAACGGAAGGAGAAAATATCTCCGAATTTCTAGCCAGTCTAAAAACCTTTCCGTTACCTGTTGGTTGGGTAACCCTCCACAAGAAGCTCTCTAGATGTCACTTTGGCTTTGGGATAAGAAACCCAGAATTAAGATCAAGGATTCTGAGCACTGTTCACACAAAAGAAAATACCTCAGAGGGAGACATGAAGATGATTTCAGTGCTCACCTTCGTAAGGAAGATGTGTAAGATTTCAAGAAAAAACATCGACTGAATCGAAGAAAGACTTAGTGTACAGGTAAAGAAGACTGCAAAGTTCCCCAGGAAGCAGAAGGGATCCATGGCTCCATTCTTTGTGACAACGTATGGTCTGACCAAGGTCTCTTCACAAGCTGCAGTGACAGAGCGGTGGTAAGACGGCATATATTCCTTAAAGAGAAGTCACGAGCCATTGAGAATGGGGCTGTACCCAAAAGTGCTTCACAGCTCTGTTTGTTTCAGGGGTTTTGGTTTGGGGGGGGAGCAGCTTGGGGTTGGGGGTTGTGTGGCAAAGCTTTGAGGGAGTGGGCTTTTATTAATTTACGGGAATTTTGCTTTTTGTTCTTCATTGTTTTTTCGCTTTTTTAAAATCCATAATAAAAGTCAATTCTGACTGAGAGTATCTGTTTCCTTTTTGTGTACGTAAAGATGTAATTGTTTAAAAGTTGTTCGTTGTAGCTTTTGTGGATTTGTAATAGTGAGTGGTGCAGGTGCCATGAGCTCCAGGACCTCAGTGCATCTGAGAATGGTGTAGTAGTGGACTGTGTTAGCTTCCCAGTTTAAGTTATAATATTCTTAGTAACTTTCCTTCAAGGATCTCTGAAACTGTGAGCCAGCGCATCGTGAGCATACGTGTATTATCACTGATTTCAGTGGGATTCCTTACTTGCTGGAAGTAATGTTTCAGCACTTCAAAGCCCAAGTGCTTAACAAACTTTAATTATACTCTGTAACACCAAGTAAGAGATCCATTTTACAGATATGTAAAACTGAAACTCATAGAGGTTAGGAAAGGATGGAGATTTAAAGTCTTCACACTCCTAGATTCCTATTTCAGCCACACAGCTATGATGCTTCCCATAGAAAACCTATAAAGCAAGTTCCAGCTTTCCTAAATGGCTTTTACTTTAGAGGTCTTGAAGTGCTGTGTTCCATTTTAAAGTCATTCAGTGGAGCTGCTTTCCAGCCCTCCTAAAGTTCAAACTCTGAAAAGATGGTCACCGATTTTAGAAAAGCCAATCCCATGCCCTTCTTCTGAGCCTCTCTTTCCTCATCTCAGAACTATGGATAATAAGATTTACTAATCCACAGAAGATTTGCGAGAGTAATTGATGTTTGTGCTTAGCCTTAAGTGTTGTGTGAGTGTTTGTGCTCTCTCCCGTTTGGCAGTCAGACCGGTGCTCAAGGCTGGGACATCCTGGCGCTTCCCAGGAACCAGGAGCTCCCACCATGGAGCATGGCCAGGATTTAGGAAACCAGGCTTGGAAGGAGGGACTGAGGTGGTATGGGGGTAGACATCGCGGGCTTTTCCTTTCCCCACCTGGCTTAGGTGATGTCTTTAAGCTGCTTAAACAACTACGACAGGACAGTTCCAGAATAATGCATGTTGGAAAAGCAAGGGCTCAAACCTGAGATAAACAAGCTGCTTGTAGGTGCCTAACTAGTGGTAAACATAGAAAATGACATTTGGAAAATAGCAAAAATGAAATTTTGATGTGCAGCTTAAACTAAACAAGGGAAAAGAGGTCAATGCAAGTTTAATGTGTGTTCCTCTGCCTGTTTTCTAGCTATTTATGTGGCTGATTAATGTTGCTGAAAACTTGATTAAGGAGAAAGAGGAGCAACTAATAACATTCTCATGATTTTCAGTCACTTTTTAGAATCAGCTATATGAAAAATGGATTAAAAACCTTTAGTTATATAACCATGGGATATCTTATCTTAGCTTTTCTTCTCAAAATCTAGGGACTCAACAGCAGTTTGTGAGGCACTGTAGTGTGCTGGTTGCTGCTAAATTTTTAATAATCACAGCCACTGGAAATGCTTTTTCCCATTTGTGTGAACTACATATTTGCCAATTTCTAAAAATACTTACATTTAAAAAACTGAATGGCTTTGAATAAAAAAGAGCAAAGTAGAGTATCAAAACTGGTAAAGTTGTAGTAAAAATTTGTGACTGTTTGAGTTCAGCGGGAGTTGATGCTGTCTGTGTCTCTTGCTTTTCAGCTTCATGTGGTCCATTGGAACTCAGAGAAGTATTCCAGTTTTGTCGAGGCAGCTCGTCAGTCAGATGGATTAGCAGTCATGGCTGTATTTCTGAAGGTAAGAAAAGAATACTTCAGCCCTTCTAATAAATCTGTATTATGTGCCCAAAGGCATAATACCAACGCTTGGTATAATTATTGCTGAAGAGATACTTGTTTTATGTGATCATTAAATTATACTGTTTCCTTCATATTGTTTGCTTGCTAGTATAGAAAGTTGTGCTTCCTTGAAGATTAAAAATATCAGATTCTTCACTTTGTCTTAGCCTGCACTCCTCTACAACATAAGATGTGGAACTTAATTCAGCTGTCTCTATATGGATCCAAATAATTTGTACTTGACTAACAGATTTCTTCAGGAGGGCAATCTGATGTGATTCAAATTTGATTCCTTAATGGTTTGTTTCTGAGATGGTAGTTTCTTCTGAAAAATTATTAAAAAAAAACCAGCAAACATGATATATAAGAATGATGGGTTTGCTGTTTTAGGCAATTTAAATTTCAGATGTAAGCCTGCAACTTTTAATATACTGCATAAAAACCATGTAAAATAAATTGCTTCTATTCCTTTGCACTGTAAAATTTGAGTCTTTTGTATCTGAAATAACTACTACGAGTAGCCAGAAAAATACTGTCAGTGAGGGAATGGATCTTCTTAACAACTAGTGCTATTTCCAAGGACCAGCTAGTCACAGGCTCGTACTGAAAAAATCTGTAAGATCTCACAGTCACTTAAGTAAAGTTACATAAAACAATTTCATCATGCATTTGCTTTTTGATTATTTGTTTTTTTCTGTTTTTCTCTGGAGCTCAAGTATTTCTTTCTTCTCTGGTGTTAATAGATTGGTGAATGCAACCCACAGCTGAAGAAGATTACTGACCGCTTGGACACCATCAGAATCAAGGTGAATGAATGCTTCTTAAAGAATACTTATATTGGTGGTTGCTTTTTGAGTTTTTTGGTAACCTGGCTGTTATTCTCTTCATATTCTCTCGTCCTTTCTAGCTATCCATACCTAACTCCGATTTGGGAAAGCTTTGGAGCATTCTTTTTAGGTAAATTTGAAAACTGAGCAGACAAAGAATGTTTTCTATACAATAAAAGATCAGAGGAAAAGGCTAATTCCTCACAGAACCTAGCGTCTGGCAAATGTGTTACTATGAGAATAGTAACAAGGGGAAGAATGTACTTTATGGAAAGTTGCAAAAAAGATGAGGGAAAGGTTTCCTCCCCAGTTTGGATGAGTTACAAATATCTATTGTATGTGTGAGAGACATCAGCCAGACTCTGGCCTGGTTGCTGGAACAGGGAGAGGAAGCAGTAACCCGTGGGCCAGGGCGGAGTGAATGGGGAGGGAAGCAGATAGCACTGACCTGTGGGGTTACGCTGCCAGCCCCATAGAGACCATGCCGAAAGTGCAACATCTTCTCACCTCTCCCTCCAACTTCCATCTCATGGTACTTTACAGCTACGAGGAGCCTAAGCTGAAATGACACCTTTGATGGTGTCCTGCTGGCATCAAGGGTAGCAGCAGCAAAGCTTGTCACAGAGGTAGGACCTCATCAGAAGGGCACTGGCTCACCTGCTGTGGTCATCTAGGATGCTGCCAGCCCACTCCATAGTGGAACCAGCTCTACCTCTACCTCCTTTGGCATGCTTCACCTTGGACTCTTGCTTTTAAATAATATTGCCCTGTTTTTTCCTTTTTTTTTTGACTTTCTGTAAAAAAAAAAATTCTAAATATACTCAATCTAGAATCACAATGAGCTTTTTTTTTTTTTTTCCGCAGGGTAAAAAAGCACTGTTCACAAACTTTGATCCCAGCTGTCTGCTTCCCAAGTCCCTGGACTACTGGACTTACTTTGGCTCTCTCACTGTTCCACCTCTGCTTGAGAGTGTCATCTGGATTGTTCTGAGAGAGCCCATAAGTGTTTGCTCTGAACAGGTATTTTTGGGGTTTTTTTCACTGCTACAGAAATGTTGATTTTCTGAGACATGTAATTGTAAATACCACCCAAAAATATACTTTTTGCAGGCCTTAGCATTAGCAGATTTTGAAAGCACAAAATATGTCAAATTTATCCTGATTTCTTGTTGCCTTTCCTTGCGTAACAACTATTTATTATCTATTTTTAAAAAGAATCTGCATACTCTAAAAATTAACAGTTGAAAATAACCCACGAGGAACTGATGGAAAAAAGGATACTGGTGGCACTTAGAAATCGTGGAATTCCGTTTGATTCAGTTAGTTGTATATCCTGCTCAAACCTCTTTTTTGGAATTTTTATTTGGCAGATCAATAGTAAATTTCTTCTTGCATTCCATATATGTAAAACTTCACGAATTTACTAGTATAATGAAAAGCAAATACAACTGTAGTAAGTTGGATTTTATGTGAAGCTATTTTAGTAAAAGTGTGACGCCACACAAGAGTCTACTTGCATTTCTTAAGCTTCATGCTATATATTCATGCTGCAGCAGTGACACCCAGTGGGATGATCATCTTAGGTATAAAGAGTTTTTCCCACTGGAGACACTTGAGTATATCAGATCATAGCTTCTAGTATGGAATGTTGATAGCTACATCACCTGTAATATGTTATCCATATTCTGGGCATGCTGTAACCCTGAAGATTCTTGTACCGCAGCGTTTGTCTGATTCAGAGCCAATATTACAAATACCCCAGAAAATTCAATATCCTACGCCACATCCTCAGCAGAAATGGTGACTTCAGCCAAAATGTTAAGACAGCTCACTAAACAGGATGCTTGTTAGTCAGAAGACCTCCAGGCCTGTTTGTAACTGATTTGGAGTCACATATTTGCCTAGTGTGTGCATTTTTCTCACCTGTATCTTTTCCCCACTCCCCTTATCTGGCTTTGTAAGACTCACTGCAATGCATATGAGTCTAGGATTGAAAATTTTTGTGTTACGATATCAACTTCCCAAAGGCAAGGCATTGTTCATGTTAAAAGGTTCTTATTTGGGATAATCTATACTTAATACATTCTAAAATGTCAAACACTGTATGCAAGCAGCCACGTGTAACAGGTTCAGAGGTGTCAGAAACAATGTCAAATACAGTGATTATTATTATTCAGACTGTAGCTGTATCTTATGTATTAAAGTATAAATATGTTATATTCTTATAAATCTAAATATGCATATAGTTAAAAGTGTTTATAACCAGTAATGCCCACCATTGTGATTGATCAGTCATCACCATGACTGATACTTTTTTGCCATTTAATATTAGTCCTCAGGTTTATATTTCTTCAGGGCTTTACAATTTACTACTTACTTTTTGGTGTGCTTCTCAGGTTGAAAGAAATTAAAAATAAATTTTAAGTTTTTAAAAATTCACAGGTAGCCTGATTGCAAATGTTAGCTTTAGAATTCGATCAAGTAAGATAGTACTGACTTTTTTTTTTGCTTTTAATGTAATTAAGATGCAACATGCCATACAACTTAAGTCCTTTCTTATAATGGACTGATTTTTGTGCTGCCCTGCCTTTGGTAACCTAGAAGAAAAGTAAGGTGGTATGTAGAAATAGTAAATATTGAAATTATTAGAAATTAGACAAAATACTAAACTTCAGGTCAGAAATTAGACTCAGATTTACTGAGGTTTACACATGGAGCTCTGATCTGGATTTCTGCTGAGATCAGCTTAAGCAGAGAAGCTTATGCTGAGGTATGAGTGACTGCTTGTTCTGTGTCTTCACAGGGGAAAAAATGTAATCTCTCCTGGTTTTAGTACATGTTTAATATATGAAAAACACTATTCCAGATTAACTGTGAATATGCTATTTGAACAAGAAAGTGCACATAGGAAATCTTAGTTTTGGCATGAAACATTCCAGAATCCTCTAAACTATAAAATATAAAACCCCTGCTTTAGATCAGGTTATGGAAGTCAAAGTGTGAGTATAGGAAGCAATCTTTATGCACAGTTTCATTCTGACAGGTATTTTGGGGGATTTTCTTGGTAGTCATTGTTTTTCATTCGCAAGGGCAAAAGTGGTGAAATTGTCATTCCCCATATGCCATAGAAAAATACAGTTCCTTTCTTCCTGGTGGAAAAAGAGGTGGCAAGTATCTTTAGTATTTACTACATGCTTTTTCATCAGTACGAGCCTGAAGGTTTTCTGCTGAACTTTATGTCTCTTTTGATTGCAGCTAGCCAAATTTCGCAGCCTCCTGAGCACTGCTGAGGATGAGGTCGCCTGCTGCTTGCTGAGAAACTACCGGCCTCCCCAGCCTTTAAAGGGACGAGAAGTCAGAAGGAATTAAAGGAATAAAGCCAAAGTAGTCTCCCTCTGAAACCAAAGGCTGAAATAATTTTAATAGTTAATACACTTTGTGATTTTAATTTTTAATTTTTTGTGAGTTGCTTTAACAAATAGGTATTGTTTTTTTACTAGTTTCCATGCAGTCATTTCTCACAGACAAGTACGTCCTGATTTGTTGCAGGCTCATCAATTTTAGCAGGTCTGACTGTGTTTGAGTTTGTGTTGGTTTGGGAGCATCGAGGCGTTAGAGTTGCATGCCCAGAGGGCAGGGCTAATCATGAGGGTCAGATGTGGTGAAGGAGTTGCCCAGAATTTGCCACCAAATTACTGAACAGAATCCCTGAAACTAATGGCAGTAAAGGATGTTTTGTGATTATTCTTCTGGTCTCTAATTCTGTATAAGACTTACCACTGTAATTCTTAAGAAAAAGATATTTCAAGGCTGATACAATTTCATTGCTGACTTCTGCATGCCATACTTACCTTCCTACAAAAAGCAGTGATGACTAACAGCATTTAAGTTAAAACAGGTACTTATATCATCCTGTTATTTGACTGCTTCATAGCCATAACAATGCACTGGTTGATTGGTTTTTTTAAAGCAAATAAGAAGGATTTTTTATATTGCAGGATCATATCAGGTGGATTAGGTATTCCAGAATTCTGCCACGCAGAGTGAGTTAGATTGCCCTGAAACCTGAAAACGACAAGGTGGAAAGGCATAGAGGGAACTGTTCCTTCCTAAATCCAGTCTGTTGCAGTTGGTGAGCAATAAGGGACTGTAACGCTATATCTGTATAGCATCAGACTCCTACCCCTTAAAATCAGGAGGCAGAGATGGAGCAGGCAGACTGTCTCAGCCTAGACATGTGGCACACTGCAGCATGCTGTGTATCGCACAGCTTGCAGTGGAGCACAGCACTACTCAGGTACTGGCTGAGGTTCTGCTGTCGTAGCTGAACTTGAGTGGTGCACTTCTATTCCAAAAACCAAAGACAGCAGTTAGGGCAAGCCAAAGAAATTTGAATCAAGTTGATATCTAATAAAAGATCAGCCCTCAATAGCAATGTGTTGAAATGTCTGTCTTCCTGAACTGACTAGCGCCTGTGTTTCTCTCTGGAGCTTTTGTTATCTGAATATAATTGTTTGTTTTATGCCAAATTTATTTTTATTATTTTCAATGAACTTGTCATAGGATGTAGCTTAATATAGGATTTGATTTACCCTCAGACTGTGAGAATTACATAGTGAAAACCCAGTGAAACCTGAAAGAGGCAGCTAGAGGTTTCACAGGCAACGATCTCTGTAGTACTTCTGATGAACTCATATTCCATGACTGGTTTTTTATAGGTTTTATAGACTCTGCCTTTTACCTCAACAGGTCTTTTGATCTTAGATGGACAAACATGAGGGAAATTACAATCAGGATTGACTTTATATACCTCCTTATAACCGAATAAATTAGACATAGATCCATAGATTTTTTAGCTTAGTTTAAGATAGGTGGATTTTTTTTTGTTGTTTTCTCCTCCCTAGAATATAGCTACTATTGCTGCAGGGCCTTGCGATGCCATCTGAATGTTTTCTGAATGAAAGAACATAGATAGGCCAAGGGAGGAGTAAAAGGTGTTTGGCAGTGGCAGCAGGTACAAATATTAACCAAAGAGGAAAAACCTGCAGGCGCTTTTTGTTTTCTGGCATAGGGAGAAGAATGCAGCTGAAAAGACCTTAGGTTGGTTCTTTCTGAATGACGACATCTGGAAAGTGCATGTGCAGAGAGCAGGAGTGTTCTGAGTGTTTTCACACCGTTTTTTAGACTTAGTGTTGGATCTGATGTGTTTCCTTGTCATGTGAGTAGCTGCAGAACATGACCAAAATGTTTACAAATTGCAGGAAGGTCACAAAGTTTGTTTGCCTCAGAAGATAATGTAATAAGGCTACTAATTCATATCAGAAACAAATGTTTTACATGTTTTTTACATATTGGAAACAGTGGATTTGATCCAGTGCTTTGATATTTAAAAGGATTTATTTCATCAAAATAAAAAATGGATTTTATGAACGTGTCCTGTATTTTCTGTTGAACACACTGAAGTTTTACAGAGAAGGCTGCAGTTCTATACCTAGTGCCTGCAACTCTAGTTTTGGAAAAAATTGTCACCTCTTATTTGAAGTCTATTTTTGGGCATTGTGGTGTTAGGTATCTTTTTTATGTTTGAAGTGAGATGTCTCTGGCAGTGATAAGATGTGCAATCAGTTGTCCATAAAGTTTCTGTAGAGCTTTTTTGAACTATTGACTGTTTTCACAGAGTTATGCAAAACATTTTATAAGAAGACATCATTCACAGTAATTTCCTAATGTGAGATGCTGTGTTCACACTAGATTGACCTAGCATGGTACTGCATCTGGGCTGAAAGCTAGTGGTGACGTGTGAAAAAGAGTAGAAATGCTCAGTTGCCTTAAATCCTTTGGGAACAGCTTCCCAGGTTATCCATCTGCTGCAAGTGTAAGGTGAGAGCACAGACTCAGTCTCAGCACTGAGCACTTCGTTGCATCCTGGGTTGCTAACTTACTTAATCTATGCCCAACCTGCGCTGAATATCACAACCAGACTACATGACGTGCTCCTGGGGAATTAAATCTCAAGTGTTGGCTCTGTGCTGTACTAAGATGACTCTAGAGTGAAAAAGGCTAAAATACGTTAGCACCCCTGCCAGCGGCAGGTCACTTTGATCAGCTGTTTACCCTCTGACACACTTGGAGCCTTTATACTAAGAAGAATGAAATGCTCAGTGACCAAAAAAGCATATAGAGTATTTCCTGAAAATAGTAGCTGTCAAGAATTGTCTATGGCTGGATGGTTGGTCACCCATTAACTTATTCTCAGAATTAAATGAACTGCAGTAGAGCCTTGGGGTCGTCTCTGCTGTGAGCAGAGAAGCAGTGTGTCCTGCTGTGTTAATAGCTTTTGCCAGTAATGCTCATGGTGCCCTTATATTGCAAAGACAGGGTTTATTTTCTAACTTTTTTTTTTAACATATTTTTTTTAAGTTTTTCTTATGTCAAACAGGAAAATAAGGGAAGTAGCTGTTTTTCCTTCTGGAGTACAATGGGCTGAAGATCAAGTAGACATCTGCTTGCTGTCATACACCCCCTTGCTACATACGTGTGCTTTCTCTACCCCTTCAGAGATTTCTCTCTCTACTTTTTCTGCAATAGGATTTTGCTGGCCTTCAGCGTGTAAAGTGGGACCTAAAAGAATTCAAGGAATCAATTCTAGGAAAAAAGTCTTCCAAACAACCAATTTCAGAATAACTTTGCTGGAAGAAGTAGAATATAGCGTATGAATAAAGTAACGTAACAGAAAGAAATATGTAATATATCTTTAATAAACTTAATGGAAAAGAAATTTGGGGTTTAGATTCCTGTAGCTTTAGGTAGGCAAGGAGCAGATTTCTAGAGCTTAATCTTGCCTCGCCTTCAGATCTTAAATGTTGCAAATAATTGAGAGGCTTAGAGCACCTTCAGGTTGCAGCCTCAGCATGACGGTACGAATGCCAGAGGAATGCTGCTCTAGAGGGTTTTTTTTCTTTTTTAAGTAGCATAAAAAAGCATTGTGACAAACTGCTTTATCACTCTGCTCCTGGATAAAGTACAGCTAACTTCTGACCTAACTTATATTTTCTTATTCCCCGGACAGTCTGACCCTGTTTTGTAGTTTTAGCTGTGGAGTAAAGAGTTTGTTCCATTTTTGGTTTTAATCGCCATTGTTTGTCTGTGTTCACTTTTCCTTGATTCTTCTTCCCTGACATCTTTTTAGGACTTAGGATAAATGCCTTAACTTATAAAGCATCCTACAAAAAATGCAGTAGGTTATATTTGCACCGATGTTCTGCCCATATAAATTAAGTCTTGCTACTCTTTGTACGGATGTAGCCTAATAGAGATTTTGTCCGTGACTTAGTCTCTTAGATACTGTTATTTCCATAC
Source organism: Apaloderma vittatum (assembly GCF_000703405.1). Taxonomy (NCBI): domain Eukaryota; kingdom Metazoa; phylum Chordata; class Aves; order Trogoniformes; family Trogonidae; genus Apaloderma; species Apaloderma vittatum. The sequence continues at coordinate 40,680 of NW_009696196.1, read as the reverse complement.
TTTTACTCATGAAGTCCTCACTATGGACAGATGGCCTTTCCTGAGTGTCTGCTGTCTTTGTGAGACGGGAGATAATGCCGAAGTTTTAGAAACAAAAATGTTTCTAAACTACTGTTTTATTTCCTGTTTCTGTCGGCCTCTCCATCATTCATGCCAAGTACAAGTTTTCACTGTGGTGAAACATTTGCATGTGTGATCTGTGAATCTGAAGAAAGGGAATGTCTCTGACAGGAGAGTACTGGATTTTTATGTGGAAACAAAAATTCTCTGCTTCGCCTTAACAGAACTGATGTGCTGTGCAACCAGTTCCTATGTCACTTCTTTTTTAGCAAATTTCGCCCACATAGTTGGGTACATAAATCTGAATAATTTGTAGATGCTCCTGACAGTTTCGTTTTTCAGATGCAAATCGTACAGGTTGCATGCAACAGATAGATGAAATGTATTTTTTATGAAGATCTGATTTAAATTTTTTTCTGTATCTGATTTGAAAATATTTTGAATAAAGCATGAACCATTTAAATGTCAACATTTTGCTTCCAGTTTTTCTCTTTTTTACAGTTGTATGAACACCAGACAGAAATGTGTTGTCAATAATTTTTTTCTTTAAAAAAAACCCAGCACTTTGGCATTTTTGAGGAAAAAAAGGAAGCCAGTCATCCTTGGTGTTCTCCAGAGTTTGTTCTTGATTTCTGTTTTCCTTTTACCCTGTTTAAACTCCAGCTTCTTAGGGATTTCATGAATAAACAGTTTACTGGAAACCACTAAGAATCTCAGCATCCAAACTTACATTCCAAAATCATTTTTGAATTCTCATGGTGGCATAGAAAGCACAGATAGCTCTGCATTAATAGCTGAAAGAATACTGTGTGCCCAGGTCTGCAGATGGCAGTGACAACTCAAAAATTGCTGAAGATTTATTTAAATAGTACTTGTTACCAATTTCATTGCAAATATGATTATAAACAACAGCAATATTTTACTGTTGTATCAAACTAAATAATACAAGAATCATAGTAGTGTGCTATTCAACAACATATTAATTTTGAGGTCGATTAAATATGTCTGCATTACTAGCCAAAGAACATCCAGCCTGGTGGCCCAATGCCCAAAAGGAACCAAAAGCTTCATCTTCATGACTGGTTCACGAAACCAGTCATGGCTCTTCATCAGAAAAGCAAAGCCCTTCACGAATATCTGCTGCAGCAAACCTGTTGACCTGAATTAGTTTTGAACTGGCTGATACATAGCAATAACTATATATGGCAAAATAACAAAAAAAGCAAGCTGGTATTTATTAACATTATTTGAGTAGCTGTAACATGGTGTGTAGTATTTTCAACAAGTATCCCAAGCAATTCCATGAAATATTCTCCTCTGTACTCACAGTCTGATGGTGTTAAATCTAATTAATGTTCCTACGTATTGTTCCTAAAATATTTAGCAACTCTACTAAATTATTTCTATATACTCTCTGTATATAAGTTTATCAGTAGATGCATTATATACTATGTACATGTTATGTGTGTGTATATAATACACATACACTAGAATATAAAGAGAGAGGTGGAGAATAACTCTAGAATACTGCAGATTCTGTTGAGTACTGTGGAACTGAGCTGACGCTGGACTGCACCAGCCTCCTGAAGCCTGCAGACAAGGTCCTGTGCCCGGTGAGCCTTCCGTTTTGGTTTGTGGGTGGTATCAGCGATAGCTGTGTTCAATAGGTAGGTACATGGAAGTGATAAATATAAGATGTTGAGACAATGCTGCCTCAGCGTCAGTGTCTGCTGGGTGCTGAAGCGCTCTTACATGCACTGGCAAATGGTACTGATGATACAAAATCTTGTTCTGCTTTGACATGCAATCTGGAGACAGGTGGATGATTGATTAAGGACAAAGATACTGGGTTTGAAAAGGTGATAATGTTGCAATCAAACTTAAGTTTTAAGGGGCTAATTGTTTAATGAATGGCTAATCACTATGTTAATTAAATTAGTTTATTAATTTATATTAGGATAAGGAATATAGAACTCTACTTATGCTAAGAAGTCGTGTGTAGGCCTTGGCTAGAGCTAGAGCTGGTGCAAGCTACAAAGCTGGCAGGGAATGTTTTGTACTTGTAAAAGGTCTCACCGCACCTGTGCTTTGGTCTCACTGCACCTGTGCTTTGGTCTCACTGTACCTGTGCTTTAGTAACAATACCAGCATATTTCATTTAGACAGACCAATATGTGTATTTCACGCAGGCATGCCTCCCTACCTTCCTACTCCCCCATTTTTGTCTTGTGGTTAAATGTGATCTCACCCCAATTGCCGGCAATTGTATGGAAATAAGATATATGAATATTAATAAGGGTTGAACCAATCATTATAAAGGTCAATATTAATAGCGGACATTGTATGCATGTTTATGTTAAAATATTATAACTTTGTAAAAGAGTGTATAAATGGATTGAATTTTTGTGAGGTATTCGAAGCATTGGGTGATTTCCAAGCTTCCCAGCGCTGCAATAAAGAAGTGCCGGCTTATCTACATGTAGATAAGTTCTGTTGGTTTTGCGACCTTCCCTTTGAAAATCGCAACAATAATGACCAGGATATATTAAATAATCTAAACTGCTGGGCTCAATGTGAACAACTGAGTGATAAGATGTGAAGAAAATGAAGAAAAATGCCAAAGATAGGAAGATGAACACAGAAGGTACCTTCTAACAGGAAAAGAGGCCCTATGCAGATTTCCTTTGCCGGTAGATGTCACTGCAAATAAGGCAACGGTCTGGTGTCACCTTCACATCGACACAACAGCCCGAGTAACATGCAGGATGTCCCCAAGCCTCAGCCTGTGGAAAAGGAGTATTCAATATAACTCATGTACTGAGAATGTGCTTGAATTGACTTACTCCCTTTCGTAAAAGTGGAACAGGGATTACAAAACAAAACAAAAAGATTACTTCCAGATACGTAACAAAAGACATGTAGAATTTAAAGATTATATTTAGGTGAGTCTGTGCATTTAAATGTTCCCCTGTTTTCCATAAGCAGCTACCACCCCATAGTCCCACACGCCTAAAAGCCACATGGCAGAAACACCCTCTGTAGGAGCAAGGTACGTTTTTCAGTATGTACTCTAGCTGGAAACTTCCTCAGGCATTAAAAAAGAGTATCAGAGACATCTTGTGTACAGGGAGCCTGGACCGTGCGTAGCCACGGCAGTAGATCTGTGTGTCCTGGCTTAGCTGTACTTCCCTGGGCACATGGAAACCCACTGGGCAGAGCATGATTTAACGGATGGACTTTATGATCTTAAGGGCCTTTCTCAGCTGAAACAGTTCTATGCTTGTGTGATTCTATGGGCAGCACACCAGACTGTGCCAGCACCTGAAGCTCTGGGAGAAAGCTCCATGCAAGGAAAAATTAACACATGCAGTAAATACATCTGAGTGTAGGTGATTGTCACTGAGCAGGTGTTATGCAAAGCGAACAGTAGGGATTCATATAGAAAACCAGACCTATGTCTTGGTTATGAGGTATCTAAATATCATTGCTAGGACTGAAGGCAGGATTTTTGGTCACACAAGCACGCTGCAAATATGCATTAACTGGAAAAAGCTCTTTGTGATTACAGACAAATGGGAATTGCAATTATGGACAGGAAAATGCACAACTAAAATGTTCTTTTCTGGCCTGTGTTTATTTTTAACTTTATTGGTTAACTGGATTTCATCCTCTGCACCAGTGTACAGAAGGTATATACAATCTACACTGCCCTTACCTCTGGTTTATGGCAGTCAGGAAGTAATCTAGTCCTGCAGCATGGCCATCTATTAGCAGAGTGGGAACACCCAGGATATCCGGGCTGAACAGCACTCAAGAATACACACTGCTTAGGTGCGATACTGCTTAAATTATTCAGAAGTCTCATGATTGTGCTTCACTTTTCCCTAGTGACTGACGTGGGTGTGTTTCATCATGACACCAGGACTGTTTGTAGAGCCACTTGCACTAAGCACCTACTAAAATAGAAAGAAAAAAAAGAAAAAAAAAGGAAAGATTAAACTAAAGAATATTCTTTTGCATCTTGCATCCAGTAATTCATGCAAGAGGAAAACGTGACTGAACTGCTTTGTGTTGAAATAGGGAAAGCTCAATTTCATTTTCTGAAAAGTGTGCACTGCCATTTAGTTGTGTTACTTATATATCTGTACTGGACTTCTTTTTCTATTATGGCTTAAGACTATGCCCAGCCTCTTCAGAATCAGTAGTCATCCCAGTCTGGGCACTGGATCAACTATTCAGCATGAAGATGTTTGAATGCTAAAATGTGTTTCACTTCAAGTACTTAGCACTCTTGCATTGGTAGGCACTGTACAAACATTAGCTAATGCTTCTTACTGGCACTAACAGTCAGCTTTCTCGTTTGGCAGAGAAAAACCTACCCAGACGAAATATATAGCCACTAATCAAATGAATGGCTAGACAATTAAAAATAAATTAGTTGCATATTCTTGTTGCTATCACTTTATTTTCTGAGTTTACAGAAAGGCGTCATATCACACCCACAATGCAAGTACTAGTCAGCTACAGCAGTGAAGAGTTCGTGTTAAAACCAGTGCAACTGGTTCATAAATGCTCATCAGGGCACTTGCAGAGGCAATAGGGGTCCCTCAGGCTGAGCATGGAAAGCCACCTACTTCCTGAATGTGGGTGTTAACTATCAAAAGCCCCTTGCTTTTCCTCTGGGAAATTGAGCATATTTGCCGTGCTTTGCAGTGAAGGTAGTTGCTCTTCTTATCATGGTAAATGAAACAAGCCAGGGCCCACTTTCTGGTCCTGGAACGAGGGCCATAACATACCCTGAGTCTGTACAGCCGAACTTTTCTGTGTACCTGGGCATCCTGGGGTGTATTAGAAGGGGAGTAGCTAGTAGGTCAAGAGAGGTCCTCCTGCCCCTCTACTCTGCCCTAGTGGGGCCATATCTGGAATATTGTGTCCAGTTCTGGGCCCCTCAGCTCAACAGAGACAGGGAACTGCTGGAGAGAGTCCAGCGCAGAGCCACAAGGATGATGAAGGGAGTGGAACATCTGCCTTATGAGGAAAGGCTGAAGGAGCTGGGTCTCTTTAGCTTGGAGAAGAGGAGACTGAGGGGTGACCTCATTAATGTTTATAGATATGTCAAGGGGGAGTGTCAGGAGGACGGTGCCAGGCTCTCTTCAGCGGCATCCAATGACAGGACAAGGGGCAACGGATACAAGCGGGAGCATAGGAGGTTCCACAAGAGTATTAGGAAAAGCTTTTTCACTGTGAGGGTGACAGAGCCCTGGCACAGGCTGCCCAGGGAGTTTGTGGAGTCTCCTTTGGCGTCATTCAAAACCCGCCTGGATGCGTTCCTGTGTGGCTGCCCTAGGGGATCCTGCTCTGGCAGGGGGGCTGGACTAGATGATCTTTTGGGGGCCTTTCAAACCCCTGACATTCTGTGATTCTGTGACCTTTCTGCATGTCATCTATTGGGAACCATCGTTTCACCTGCTCTGGGCTCTCTCTCTGAGAGTTCTATCAGACATTTGCCAGAGCCACGCTGGAGAGCTTCCATTTAACCATGGCCAAGTCCTGTCCTTCTCCATTTGGTAGTATGGGCACAACTAACACTTCTGCTGTGTGCTAGGGGTGCCACGTGTGGCAGCATGACCCAGGGCTTCACTAGCACTTCTCTCCTTTCTGAATCCCACTGATGCAGCTGTGTGACACCTTGTCCCCACTCAGTCTGGGCACGTTAAGTCTCATAAGCTGGTTCCTGCATGGGTACCGGTGCACTCAGCGTTCCTGTGTGACAGTGGTATTTAGATGTCTCCTAAATGAGAGAGGCAGGCTGGCATCCACTTTCGGGAGTCCTTTACTGAATATAGCTGCTGACATTCATCCTAAGTTTCATTATAGGTGCCAAAATGCATCTTCTGAATCCTTTTGTAAGCCTTTCTTCTGCCTCTCCTTATTTGCAAAATGGGTGCATTAAAGTTTGCTCTGTTCATCACTCTGCTGCTTTCAGTAGAAATTCAAGATTTCTCTGACTTTTGTGTCACAGACACCAGTATATAACTGAAATGCTGATTTAACTATGGAAACAGCCACAGCCTTTTGTGAGGTGCATGATCCTGAAGTCAAAGCCAGGACCATGCAGGCGTGATTAAGGAGGATAGAAGCAGATCTCCCTATCATCAATTGGATATGGTCAAAGGAGTTAAAATGTCACTTGAAGAAAGAAATATGCACACAAAAAATACTTGGAAGGAGGGCTAAAGGGTCACAGAATATGGCAGCAATGTTCACACCAGGGTAACCTAGGAGGCCAAAAGCAGGGTATGAGGAGTGAAATAGGAAACAATTCTGTAGGTCTTGGCATAACTTTCCTTTTCAATAAATATCTAAAGCTGACTGGAGGCTTTCCCTGGAGCCTTTCCCTCCCTTGACCAAGTAACAACAGAACCCATGTTACAACCTTCGCTGTGGGACATGTAATGGAAATGCGAAATGCAACATCGTTAGCTGTCAGCCTTGTAAAATCCTGCCTAATGTTAATCCTGCAGGACTTGTTCAAGGGCTGAAAGCACTCTGCATAGTTGGAGTGTGACCCAGTTTCAGACGTTCCTCTTGCGCATTGTGCATTTTCCCAGACAGAAGACACAGTGGCTCCATTGGACCATGCATCCAAAGTATGTTGCCATTGTAGTAATGGCCAGTTCCATTAAGATAATTACGAAATATAGTTCTGTAAGAGAATATCAGACCACATTTCACAAGTGTGGATCAATGGAAGAGTACACAATTTGGTGAGAGAATGAGGGGGACGTGCAGATCTAGCCTCCCCCAGAGGACGGCAGGGAAGCCCAATTGCTTGCACAAAAGTGTCTGTGGATGTCCCTGTCCTTGTTCTCTCTCATGGGGAACCTCCCAGTAAGGCAGGGTTCATCCTGTCACGTCAGCTGCTGACAACTTTTCATGCCACTACTACTAAATCTGTCCTAACACATTTTTCAAGGGTAAATCTAAACATTTCCTAATGGCACATTGTTTTTGTGCCAAGGGTTAGTGTCTCCTTATCATGAGGAAACAGTTTGGTTTCAAGGGGCGGCCCAGATGACCCAATTGCTCCAGCCCTCAGCTCTCTCCTGATTAGCACATTGAAGGAGTGAGTTTACAGCAGGGCAGGAGAAGATATGTTCACAAGTACCATTTATAAAAGTATTGGCAGTGCACGATTCCATCTTTTATATTGATTCATCTTATTATACTGCTCTGGTAACCAAATGTTATCTATCCAGTAACCAGATAGATGAGGTTTTATTGCATCGGATTTTGTGGTGCCAGACACTATGTTCTTCCAGTCTTTCACCTCATTCGCTGCTTTGTCCTATTCAACTTCAGTCAACAGGCAATTTGCTAAAGATTTTGGTGAGAGTCAGATCACGCCAAATCATTACCACAAACCAAATTTGTATTTTTTCAAAAAAGTGCATTCTCATGCCTCAATGATCCCTGCACTGATCTGGTATTTTTGTGACCAAAAGGTGAAAAAACGCTGCTTAGGAAACTGTCTTATCTGACTGACAAAATCAGCGCTGGCCTATGTAGAGCTGAGCCCGGCGGCCAGCATTTCAGCTGAGCTCCCTTGCCTGCTTATGGAGGGGTTGCTCCAGCAGCCATCGCCCCACCATGGTGCCAAAAGCCACCAGGCATGTCACACGCTCGGTCACCCCTTGGCCATCCTTGGATTTCTCTTCCTCAGGCAGGATGGATTTAAGCTCACAGGTGTCCCGAGGAGGAGTAAATACTCTTCAAAGGATATGTGAGAAATGAAACTGATTCCCCATCAGGGTGGGAAGAGAGAGGGAAGCCTGGGGTTTTCCCCAACTCACTCTTAAATTTCCACCCTGGGGTGCATGTGTGCGTGTGTGTGTGTATTTATAAGAAAACTGAGCAAAAGCTACACATTACCCAATACAGTGAATATCAGGGATAAGATATTCCAGCACGTTGTTTTCACAGATTTATCCAGATGTGAGCAGTACCTCTCCATAGACAAAATAGGAAGCGAATGTAATGGATCTATAAAAGGGGTTCATCGGGCGGCGATATTCTGTTACTGAGAGAAGCGCTCATTTCACGCTGCAGGAGCAGAAAGTGCTGCTGCCATCTCTGACCTCCAGATGACAGAGCTTGGTCCTGCACCTGCTCAGGCTGCACAGACCCTAGCAGGCCAGTGTCCCCTGGCAGCAGCCCCCTTTGCTCATCTGCTGGAAGTTTCTGGGACACCTTGGGGATGAAGGGCACTTGGTGCCTGGTGGCAGGGAGCAGTTCCCTCCCTGTCACCCAGGCTCTTTTAGCACCCTCCCGTGAGGAACCTTACACCTTTGGCTGACTTAGTGCTGCAATGGATAGCCCTTAAAGAAATTAGTCACAGTGTACCGTGCTGGTGTGAACACAACCACATAGGTGTGTATTTCCTACATGTATGCTATTTAAGCTGACTTGGCTATAGCTACACTATGGGTGAACTCTGTGGCACAATTTAGTTTGTTGATTTTAAATTTTTTTATGGTATGACCTCTTGGTTACCTCGGAGCATTGCAAAAGACTTAATGGCCTAAGCACTCAAAAAAATTAATGTATTTTATTTGAGCTCTGTGCTAATGCAGAAAAACTTGAATAAGGCATGCACGGAAGCTATAATGCATTGCCATAACACAGGCAGCAGTATACTGTTAAACCTGGTGGGTTTTTTTCAGAAATTTTCTTTTTCCTCTCCTCTCCTCTCCTCTCCTCTCCCCTTCGGTTGTTCTTTCATTCTTTCATCTCTTTTTTCCTCTCCTCTCCTCTCCTCTCCTCTCTTATGAAATTCAGAATAGCTGGTGAATGTGTTGATTTCAACAAGCATTTTTGCTTGAAAAATGAGTTTTAAAGTTTCAAGACATACTATTACATCTGTGCATTTTCTAAATGTGACTGACTGCTGTGACTGACTTCTTCCACTGCCCAGCATTGTTGCTAGCTGCTTCTAAGCCCTGCATTTCCTATCCTGCGCTACTGGTCTTGCTAAGCACTGCAGCCCTGCATTGCTGCACCTATTATTAAACTGAATTAAAGATGTAGAGGACTCCTATGAAAGAAATGAGACTTCTTGTACAGTCTTTCATCTATGGGGTTTTATATGGGCATTCTTATTAGTTGACACCTTTGTGGTTGTAACACTACACTTCTTCCCTCAACAAGAGGATAAAGTTGCATTAAGAAGGATTTTCCAAAGGAAAAATGAATGTGGAACATAAACCAACCTAATCAGGGCAACTAGAGCAATGAAGGAGCCCTAGTTAATGCACCCAGCAGAGATCAAGATAGGAGGGATTGCTGGAGCCTGACCTGAAGCACATTCTGCTGCTCAGATCCTAAATGCTAAATGCTAAGTGTAAACTACTTTTTCACAGCTGTGGAGAACTTAATTTTGGCGGAGTTACTGTATTTCAAAAGTCTTAGCAAGATGAGGAGAAGCTTAGCAGAAGTTACATTTGCTCATTTCTCTGTCATTTGGGACTAAAGGTGATTACTGCTGATTTTGGCTGTTGATGCATAGTGCACAGATAGCAATATTTTTATGTGCAGATAAAATGTGGAGCAGCAAATGAGAAAGTGATTCATTCTGGTGAAAGGCAGACATGCTATTCTTAAAATAAGACTTAAAATATTTTCAGTTTTCTGTGTAATTTGCTCAAGTCTTTGGCATTGAGAAATCATCCATTCAAACTACTGCACTAGGTAATTTCCCTTTCCATCTATTTTATATTGTCAGCAAGTATCATTAGATGTCAATATAGTGACATCTTTATATTGTAAAATAAAATCCTGTTTGTATTTTTTTTCTCTTTCTTTGCTATAAAGATAAGAGATCTCTCATTCGCTCATAGTCAAAGTCTAGAGATACTATGAAATGAGCTTGCCTTTCCTTGGTCAAGTCAAGGACATTTCCTTTGCCCTGCTGTTTCCCAGACTACGACTTGCTTATCCATTTTCTTGGGTGTCATAATCAGGTTTATTTGATTTTCACAGTTGTCTATACTTGATGTTTTCACTTGTATTTTATTAAGGTAATTTTCTGGAGGAGTTACACAAAAAGAAGCAGGGTGAAGTCATTTATATTGGGGATAAACTTGAGACAAACCAGTAGATTCAGCTTCACACTTCTTGCCACCCTTGTGCACACATGCAAAAGCCTCCAAGTGACTGTATTCAGCCAGACAATGGGGACAGTCACAGCTCTGCAGCTCAGGCCCACTCCAAATCTGAGAAATTACAAGATATAACTCAGGACACAAGTTAGAGGGCTTCTTTAAGAGACTGGATGAATCTCCTTAACAGATTTGTTCCCATTTGTCACATGTGTACCTATTGTGGTCTCTTTGTAAAGTTTAATTTTTTTGCCATTACAAGGAAGATGTCTCCTTTGAAACCAGTCTAACTCATATAGTTGTGTCTCTGTTCTCACTTTTCCCATATGCACCATCAGATTTTTTTTTTTATGGAGAACTGAGAAGAGTAAAAATTATTATTTTCAGCAGTTAAAGGGATGATGTAGTTGTTGGACTAAGGCAGGGAAACATGCCGTGGTTTCAGAGTCATTCATTAAGAAGATATCAATTATCCGAGGGAATTATTGACCTTTTTGTAATTCTTTTTGTAGATTTATGAACAGACAATTTTACTAGCTTTGCTTAATAAGGTAATAGGAGTAAGCATTGCTGAAGAGGATGGCAGGAATATCTGACTGAGTGCTGGTTTTTCTGCCCTTTAATTCACACAGAAGTGGAGACTGCTTTGAATACTGAACTCTTTTCCCATGTTCATGTGTTAGTTCCCATTTTGTTCATGATTCTGCATTAGGGATTGATATTATTAGGAGAAGAAGCTTCTCTGACAAAAAAGAGATTCTTATTCGTAAAGGTGGAGGTCTAAGACTACGTTGAAGTATTACGTTTTAGCTGCCATGTGCTTATCTGCAGTTTGTGCTTGCTGTTCTGCGCTTTCAGTTAACAATTCTTCCTTTAGTTCCAAGCTAGGAGAACAAGACTGAATGACCTTTTCTTTTTTTCTGTGTGCAAATTCCTTGTGATGTCTCAAGACCTATTTCACATGGAAAGTTAGCTACAAATGTGGCACCTGTTCTGGAAGAGAATAAAGGAAGTTCTTGGTATGATTTTATTGTGTTTCTGACAAATGCATTGAATTAAGAGTCTTGACTTCTGTCATTGTGCTTAACAGGCTAATGGCGTAAGGTGGAAAAAGTACACAAGCCAACTAGGTATAAGATAATTTGACTGGAGCAAGTAATCGGTTATTGATTTCATATTTCATCAGTTATTGATTTCAAATTGTTGCTACTACATTGTGGTGGCAAGTCACAGATCAAGACTGTACAGATTTAGTTGCTGGATATGGACACCAGTTATCTGAAAAGGCGCTCCTAGGTATATGTCCCTGTGTATGCAACTGACTGCAGCGGAGGTGGTGTTTCACAGTTAAAGCAATTCAGCTTTTGAACAGGTTGGGAATATGGATTTGAAAAATTTCTGTACTTTATAGAGGAAGTGTAAAGAGCTGTAAATGTTTATAGAACTGCTTTTACTGTATAGCCAAAGGCATGCAAATGTTAAAGAGGAAACACTATCTGCAGCAACATGTGCTGCAAAACGCCGAGAGATAATAGTCACTTGCATAATTTAATGTAGGTACTTCATTTCAGTCAAATAACCTTTAAGTTGCACCATCGGGTCAACTGGAAATGTAATTTCTGTTCTCATGTTGTTCCTTCCAGGGTTTGACTTTATCTTCTTCAGACCTTTGCCACTGCTGACTATTAATTTGTTTGGCCCTGCTGGAGCTATTTGCAGAGCTGAGTACTGCTCTGCCTGAAAAACAGTAAAACATGTGCCCTGCTTGTGGGACTTAAATGTACAGCAAAACCAAGGTACTTTGAGCATATGTCTAATAATTCTTTATTAGATCTGCAGGTGAAATGAAACAGCAATTATCATATAATTTCTTTTAAAACACTGACAGCATAGCACTGTTACAATACTGCTTCATTTCTAAGTGCATTCTTTATTAATTTAATTTTAATCAAGCACGTATCAGCTAAACCAGAAAAAAACCCATTTTTATTAGCCAAATCAACCATAATCCATTAGTGACTGCCCTTAATAGTAGCAAATTTATTGCAAAAAACAATAGACATCTCATACTGTTACATAAACTCTCTCTGTGATACTGATTAATTTTACTCTGAATACTTTGCCTATCACCATAGTACCTCAGAAGGAATGTGAAGATTCATAAAAAATTTTAAACTACATTTCACTGTTAAAAGTCATGCATTAAAACAGATTAGTTGCCTGCCACAACAAAATAATTTAGATTAATTCCAATAAAAGCACTAGCTGAATGCCACAGTGAATTACAACAGCTTTTGGCAGGATGGGAACATTCTCGTTTCTTTGATGGATTCTTCTGTAGACTTTGCTGGGATGTGCTGCTTCAGATTTGCTTTGGTTGTCTGGAATTAGCCTCTCACCACTCTGCCTTTCAGTGGCTGGGGCTGCCGGTGATTGCTCAGTACGGGACAAGGCGCTTCCCCTTCAGCAGAAGACAGGATTGTGCGGAACTGAGCCAGCTAAAAGAGGCAAGGAAGGAAGAAAGGGATATATTTAGCTTCTCACTTTTATATTGCATGTCAGTGAGAAATCGTTATTCTTCCCAACTAAATTTCTATTTAGAAAAAGAAAAATCTTCATAATATTGAATTAGTCCAGTTGCAAGTCAGGATTTACACTGCCACAGAAGTATTGGAATGAACACCCATCTTTGAATATCCTCTTCACCCCTAAAACTAACTAACACAGAAACTTTCAGACACCGGTACCACTGTGTTATCACCAATGTAAAACACTGGGTTTTGATAAATTAAAAATATTACCACTTGTGAAAGTAAAAAACGATGCCTTACTACTAATCCAGCTTTGCTTTAAACATTGCTTTTTACGTCAAACTATTTATACTTAATTTCTTCCCCCTATCGACTGAATAGCCCAGTTAATATTGAACAAATTAATTGAACAAATATTGAACAATTAATAATGAACAAATATTAAGGATACAATGAACAAATATTAAGGAACAAATATTGAACATGCATGGTTTTTATTTTCAAAGATTCAAAGTACTTAACTAGCCTTATCTGGAAAGATATTAATTCAAACACCTTTAGAAAGATAGGTGGCAATAATTTAACTGCATAAGGCAATTTCATAGGAGTTTAAAACAGAAAGAATACTTACCTCAATAAGGCCAGTGAGGGATATTTAGCTTGTCCTACACACATAGTTTGAAAATAATGCAGTAATAATGTAATTGGTATAGCTCCTAACCACTGTACAATAAAAACCTTGAGCCCTTTGATTTATTTTCTCCTCCTGTCTAGCAGAGAAGGGGGAGTGAGAGAGTGGCTGTGTGGGCACCTGGCTGCCAGCCAGGGTTAACCCACGACACACTGAATGGAGAATTCTGGATATTTGCTCTTCTGGCACATGACAAAACTCCGTGCTCAGGCAGGTTTATGGCTGAGATTTGATGAAAATATTAATTTCTTTTGGGAAGTATTGTAGGAATGAAGATGGGAAGACTTCAGCTTTCTGCCTGGCTTGTGCTTTGGGAGACACAGCAGTGCAAGAGAGTTTAAATAAAAAAGCTGCCTTTCCTGGAGCAATGGAAGCAACTCCAACAATCTTAAGTCATCTCAGTTCCCCCAAGACCTTGTAAGATGTGAGTAGCCTAACCCAAATGAGGCAGAATCATAAGTATTTGTTAAGAGCAATAATGCAGTGTAAAGGTAGTACTCATTTTACATTAAAAATGAGACAAATAAACCTAATAAAATGCAGCAATGCAATGTAAAGTTATAATGTCCCTGAAGCTAAAAGACGAGCATGGTCTTGTTCCTTGTAATACTGTACCTGCTCTGAGCTGACAGTAATTGGCTCCTTAAGTATAATCCAGATGGCACTCTCATAGAGGGGAGGATGAGTCAGAGAGCCATGGTAGGTCCAGTATTCCATGGATTTAGGCAGTAAGGTTGAAGGATCAAAACCAGAAAAGGGAGCTTGCTTGCCCTGTGGAAGATATGCTGCATTAATGAAGCCCATGAGTAAGGTAGGATTTACATCTCAGGCTACAAGGGAGCATGTTCCTAAATCAGAGGAGGTAATTTCAAAACACTACTGTTTTCTCATAGCATCAGAGGTGACATTGCGATACATCTAGTCTGGCACGACCAACAGTGAGGACCATTACCCCAAAAAATCAAACAAAAACCAACTTCTCCCCCAATGGTATCAGATACCAAAGAGTTCAGTCATCACTGACTAAAGCGTTGTGTTCGTGTGGGGTTTTTTCAAATTACTTAACTCTGTGCTCCTGAGCAAGTTAAATACTTTGGTGTATAATTGATTCCCAGCTGTCTTTTGAGGTTAAAGGGAGGATTCATACATGTTGATACTGTTTGCATATTCAGAGCCAAAGTCTACATTCCTTTTCAAAATCCTGTGGGAGATGCTGTGTTGTACTTTTAACATACTTCACTAAAATTCAGATCTTCAGATTCAGTCTCTGCTTATCTTGTGCCTGTATGAGCCTTTAGTGGAAATAGTCACTGCTTTACAAGAGAGCTTAAGAAAAGTGCAGTTCTGACATTTTTTTCTTCTCCATTTTTTCCTTCCTTTAAGTGAGTGAAACTTCAGATCAGTTATTGTGAGTTACCTCTAGTGATGGGCACAGGGCGTAATTTTAAATTGACAGAGAGATGAATGGAAATGTAGGATTAGTAGGAATCAGGAACTGCGTACTCTTAGACAAGAGCCCATAGCTATCTACAGCATGGAACACCAACAGTAGAATTGTAGGATCATAGAACTGAATCATAGAATTGTCAGGGTTGGAAGGGACCTTAAAGATCATCTAGTTCCAACCTCCTGCCATGGGCAGGGACATCCCCCAGTAGATCAGGTTGCTCAGAGCCCCATCCAGCCTGGCCTTAAAAACTTCCGGGGATGGGGCTGCCACCACCTCTCTGGGCAACCTGTGCCAGTGTCTCACCACCCTCATGGGGAAGAACTTCTTCCTAACATCCAATCTGAACCTACAAAATATCTTATGGAATCCCATAAACTCATGTCCAGGACCATGCTGTCATCTCAACAGTCTCCTTTAGCTGAAGCCCTCCATTATTCTGAAGTCTTAAAACAGGCAGATGAGAGACTGTGTAGATTTTAACTATTTTAGATATTATCATGATCAGGCCGTGATGAGATTTACCTTAGTCTTTACTGACTCCAAGGCCTTCAAGACAGCCTTCAGGTTTTCATTGCATGAGCCAAGCTGTAAATTAAAAGAATACTTTAAATTCCTATACATGTAACAAGAGTTTTATTCTAGCAGAATCAAGAATAAGAATATGCTTTATAAATGATGATTAGTTTAGCTTTGCAAACCCACTATGAATGAGACAAAATTCAGAACTTTTGAGGAAGTAACAGGAAGTTTTGTTTCTGCTTGGCAAAGCACTGCAACTAGTAGTGCAAAAATAATCTGTGGTTTAGAAATATATGATTGCTCTGATCATATGTGCTTATCCTTGAAATTCGCTTTGAAAGAATTCAGAGATAGTTTTGATGGTGTCTTTTTTGCATTGTGAACTATGAGTATATTTTAGCAGTATATAATAATACATGATATTATTTCATGATATTTCCTTAACGCAATAAATAAACATTAATGTCGTAATAACAAGGCATTCTTTCCCTGCCTCTAGTTGATTTTGAAAGACTAAATATGCCACAAACATGAATTCAAGACTGAGCTCTGATTTAGAGTTCTCTTTTATGATTGATAGGCGGTAATAGCACACGTGACTCAAACTGTCTTTCTGTGAAAGTTCACATCGCTGTAAACAGGGTGGAAAGCAAACATAAAAGGTGTGAGCATTGACTGTTGCAAAGGTGGCTGAAACACCACAAGCTCACCAGCACCCATGCTTTAAACCTCAGCTCTTCTTGAATGGTCTGTGGATGAAATGAGGCTTTGGGTAAACCATCCAGTAGAAGAATGGGCAAAGTTGGCAATGTGGGCTAAACCAGGCTGAGACAGTCAACTCCACTGATTTAACAGAAAGATGGGTTTTTCCTAGTCCTCATCACTGACTACAGCTTTGATAAGGAAGGGGAAGAGGGACACGTGTTTTCACTGTGACAGTAACTGACCTTCATGAAAACCGTGACAATTGCCAAACCGTCTGCCTTGTCGAAAGCCTCAGCTACACTGGAGTACTTGTCCGCGTTCCAGTGAACGAGATGAAGCTAAAAAGCAATTGACAGGATCATTTTAGCTGGTTCTGTTACACAGAAACGCCACAGTTAGAGTAGAACAGAAGCACCACCCTGCACTCTTCGGGTCTGACCAAGAAACTCGTAATGTGTTTGTGAACGCCTGCAGGTTTTTGGTGTTCTGCTGAGTTGCCCTGGTGTTGTCAGGAGTCATACCCCAGGCGTTGTCTTGGGGTAGGCAGAACTGCACGTATTCCTAAAAGCAATTTAGAGGTAAGTACACAGAGATGTGGACAATCACAGCTTACAAGGGGCATATATTCCCCTAACTCTGCTGCTGACAATCTCCTGTTCATGCCTTTATTTCCATGTCTTTAAGAATGTGATACATGAAACAGTGTTTTGAGGAGTGTAACCACTTTGGTACACATGGTGCAATATTTATTCACAATAGTCCCATTTACTGCAAAAGACTGATGGTATAGTCACAAACATCATCGGTGTGGGTGGTTTAAATTCAACATAGATCTTTCAACAAGTATTTGACAATATTTGCTCTAACAGAGTTTTAAGGAACTTTTGTTCAACCTAGTATGCTTTATATTATATCCTGAGCTATCTTTTTGGTGAAATATAAATTTCACAAACTTACACAACTTAGAAATCATAAGAGCTTCTTTAAATGCCTTCTCACCTGTGAATATGCCTAGCAATTCCTTAGTAACTATGTAACTCTCTGGCAATAATCTAGTCCTGGATTATTTGTACAGCAATATGTTTCAGCAATATGATTTGTACAGCAATATGTTTCAGCAATGTGATCACAAAAAAATGTCAAAACTTGTTAAAATACAAGGGTATTCTAAAATATAGAATCAGGACGGGAAATATTATATAATACACATCTTAAAATTCTCATTTAAATCAGAGTTTCTAAAAATTTTAGTTACTTTTAAAAATGGTATTGCTATGTATTCAACTAAACATGTTTGCTGTTTCAACATATTTTAAACTACTGATTCAAAGCAAACTCATAAACAATCATGCTTTACTCAAACACGGCTTAAGTGCATTATCTCTTTACAGCAGAAAGCAATTCTAAAGGGGCACCCCTTTCTTTTCTTGGCTGTGTTAAATAAGATGGCTCTAGCACTCTCAACAGCAGAAAATTTCCTATTAGGAACACATTCCTGGCTGTGTGTTCCTAATGCGTAAACTAAAAATGTATAATCCGTCCCATCAGTTTGTCATGTTGTAATGTTTCTAAAATCTAAAAAGCTGCCAAAGATAACATTACACGGATTGGACATGAATTGGATTTTGGCATGTTGATGACTATTAGCAGGATACTAAGGCACTGGAAAACAAATAAAATCTGTTAATTTAGAGGTGGTTTTTAACTTATGTAAACCAGACCTTGCTTCATTATTTGAAGACTTTTAATGTACTTGACAGCTGCTGGTGCCCTTACTAGGTAACATTTTCACGTCCTTCTCTTCATTAATTTCTTCTGGGTTTCCTTCTTTTTGCTGGTCTTGAAAGGCCAAGGAAAAAAAAACCAAAACCAAGCCCCTTACAGTGATCAGCATGCCTGTAGCTTTGAAGAGCTCCAGCTACGATTGTGGTGCTGCATTGGGTGATCTCTAAAAAGCAGCGGATTTAGTATTAAACTGAATGTACTTGTACTGCTGACCTTTTTACCATTTAGCAGATGTTACTTACTTTTAGACCTGCACCTTAGAGCCCTATTTAATTATTTAAATATGGATTTAGGTTATCTAAATTTAGATTAATAAGTACTGACCACAAAACGTAATTTGCTCTTGCAAAGTCAACTTTGCACATTCAGAGACGTTATTTCTTTTGCAGAATGAAAAAAACTAGCAAAGCCATCTACATTTTTTTCCCTGCTAGGGATGATATATGTGACCAGACTTTGAAAACTTGACTTTGACTTTTCTTTCAGTGACTCTACCTCTGAGGCATATTGTCTTCCATCCACTGTGTGCTCTGAGCCTTGCTCATCGTTTTGGCCCCAATGGAAATGAAACTGCCGCAACCTATATGTTCCGGTGAGAGGTCCGCCAGTCAGCACTGCAAATGCATGAAGTATGGGAAAAAAGTCAATCGGTAAAGTCTTCCTGACAGGCAAGTGATATGTTTCAAAGATTTTATCACATACAAGCAGTTTTTTCCATGTTAATGTATTTTGATAGTAGATTGTTTTCTCATATTTGGAAAAAGCCAAACCAAACCAAAACCAAAACAACAGTATGTGCAGTTAAGCACATCAAGATTTTAGTTCTAGATATATATATATGAGTGCATTGGTTATAGTAAATCTGTGTGTCTCCTCAATACAGTTCCAAAATTCTAGTGAAATAGCTGTGAATATACCTTCTATTCTAGAGGAAAGACAGAAGGAAAAATGCAGAAAACCATCAGTTTGCCAAAAATAGTATTTGGATTTTAATAACCATGGAACAAAACATCCAACCTCATGGAATTCACACCTCTCTAAAATTTGTATTATTTATGACACTGTTTTGATGGTCTCTTCCTTCACAAAAGTAACAGTTATAAGTACTTGGTATTTTCTTAATTGAGATTATGAGATGCCACAGGTGTACTCAAATGTTATTGGCACTGTTTATTGGTCATTATGATTAATTCCTTGCTTACACAGACATAAACATGTATTGATTCCCACTGTGGGGACAGGCAGCTCTAATTGTGCACAGTGCTTAGAAACATGAACCTGGAGTTCGTAGAGCACATGCAATGCTATACATCAGCACAAAGAAATCTCCTTCTTTGCTATCAAGACTCTGAGGAAAAAAATTCTAGTCCAGAGTTATATTGTGAGTAACTCTGACAGATGTATAAATCTTCCACTGCATGTTGGTTAAAAAAACCCACCACAACAATTGAGTAACTCTGTCTGGAAACTCTCCTCATACCTTCCCCTCCCCAAATCAGTGATTATCCTGGAAGTTTCCTACCAGGAAATTACCAGTCCTTTTGCCATTAACAAAAGAACCCTTGCCAACAAGTCCAGATTTTGAAGAATATAATTTGGATCTTCTGTGACAGTTAAGGGTGTTGCTAACTAGTATAGCAAAATCAGCAGGCAAAACCTAATCTATGTAAATACTCCGAAAAGGCAACTAGTCTTGCTTTCTATATACATTAAAGAAAATGAAAAAAGAAAACGTTTCACATCCCCCTCTTCAGATTCCCTTTTTACTAACCGGATTGATTGTCCTTATCCTCAAAATTCACATGAAATGAATGTCCAACATTGACTATCTCTTTGCATGTAGAAGGTTTCCAAGTGATTTGGAGAAGCCCCAGAGATGCATCTTTTCTTACTTCCTTGGTTTTAATATCAATAGGAGATTGACGGTCTCCATTGGCAATAGGGTAGAACTTGTGCCAGTGGTCAGGTCCTAGGCAAAAAGAAATAAATATTTGAAGTTTTCTAATTCTGTACCAATATCGAATTCATTACACTTTTCCTTGCAACAAATTGTACAGATAATACAATAAGTTGTATGGATATAGATACTTGATACGTTAACAATCAGCGTAATTCTGAAGATTTTTTATAAGGAAAATAAAAAGATACTCCATACATTATAAATAAATCTGATTTTCTATTAGCGATAGCTCTTACCATTGTTGCCTTGATAACTCCAGTTCAAATTTGCCATTTTTTTCTCCTTGAGAGGTACTGTCTTCTTTAAAAAGAAACTGGTGCTGATGAAAGCTGTCAAGACAAGACCTCTGCTTTGATTTGCTTCTGAATTTCTAACTTACACCTGGGCTTTTATATGCCTGCCTAAACTGTAAAGACAGTCATATTTTCTAACCAACCTTTATTGATTTCATATGATTTCAGAATGGCACGAGAAACTGTGATACGAGAAAGGAGTGTAATAAGGAAACAGCGGGGTTTGCAATCTGTTTACTTTCTGATTCAGTACATATATTAAGACAGATATGAGTTAGATGCCAAATTAAACTATACATTACTCTGACTGTTCAAATGTTTTCCAAAGACCTTTGCACTAAATCTTCACAATCCAAAGGACAATAATTGTATAAAAGTGCAAACTACACAGAAAGCAATGGATACTCAGCCTTTTTGAAAATCCATGTCAAGGATTTAAGACATCAATGTGTGGATTTTAGAATATTAAGTTTGACAGTCACTAAAAAACAGTCAATCTCAGTAGCTTTTAGTGGTGGAAAACAAATAACAATGACAGTGTGCAATGAAATGGTCAATATATTACTAAGCATTACATTAATATGACTAGGATATTCTCGTTATTGAAAGAGGAATTCCGAGGTTTACTAAATCCTACCAGTTTCAGATGTTTTGGGAATGATCTCAAGATATTTTTGTACCGCTAAGAATCTTCTAGGCAGTCTTCTTGGGGACTGATACATTATTAAGTACATGAATGAAGTCCAACTTCCCAAGTTTTCTCTTGAAGTAGGTCCTATCTTGTAGTTCAAGAGTATTTACACAGAGTCACCTATTTCTTCAGTAATAAGATAACAAGCCGTGACTCTGTTTCAAAGCTAAGTTCTGCAAACACATATAGGATTTTGTCTGGCTTAATCATATATGTTTAAAAGCATGACTGTATTTTTAGGACCATGTGCTTGACAAGTACTGCAGTATAGCTAAACAGTTGTGGTATTATCTATATTTGTAACTATTTGAACTGAGTGTACAGAGTAATTATTTCTATATAAACTAAGGTTTATCATAGGCTCTGTAAGCATTGCCTTGTCATCCTGCGTTGCAAAAATGGAACCTGTTGACACTTTCCTGTTCTTCTTTCAGACTATTCTCAGTAATAGGAAACTACTGATATCTGCCTTTGCAGATGTCCACAGCTGACGTCAGGAATTTCAGATACCATTGTGCAAGTAATGTTATAACCTGTAAAACTTGTGGCATTCATTCCTAGGAATATGATAGCTTTTATGTGCATCTCAGTTACAGGTTGATTGCAATTTTCTAGGTTTTTTTTTGTTGCTGTTGTTCAGAAATTTTATCAGAATGGAAAATGTTTAAAGGAAAATTACCACTACAAACTTCTGCTGAGAGACAGCTTCACCTGACCGACTTTCTAGTCTGATAATAAGATGATATCGGTGTTTCACTACATCATGAAACTTCTGCTTGAAGGAAGGGAAGGGTGCACAATTTATGGTCCTTGGCCAACCTTACCATGTAAACTATGTGAGAAATGAAGACAGCAAAACTATCAGCTGGACCTGGCCAGAATTTGTAGTTCTCCAGCAGGGAGTCTGAAGATCTCAGTACCCAGGCTTCTGTCAAGCCTTCAGCACCCTGTTGGGCTGAGGGGAATCAGGGGACCTCCTGCTGTCTTGGTTGTTGTGGTTTGGAATGGCTGTGATAAATTACTGCCATATTTAGCACTGAAATAGACTCAGGATGGTGTGGGTGACTATGTTTTAAGGCTTCAGAAACCAAACTGGTACCAGACACTAAAAAGAATGAACCCATTGCTCTTGAGAACTGAGCTGTACAGCAGGAGCGCAAAAAGGGCCACCTTCATCCTGGCCACTCAGGACTTGCAGCCTCTCTCCTGAGGCAGGAGAAAATGTGGTGTTTAAGTCCAAGTAACAAGGTTATTAGTGACATGTGAGCCTCCCAGCTTCCTGCCTGTCCCCTTGGATGGTTTGGAGTCCTAGAGGGACATATAAGCCTGGTACATCAGGGCAAAGGTGTTTATGGCTCAATAATTTTTCCACTTTGAGAATCAAAACTTTTTTGGATGTATTCGCAGGGGGATTTAGCAGCCATCAGTGAAATTTATAAATTCCTTAAAGAAATATTTTGAAACAAAATGTGTTTGTTGCAGAACAGAAGTCCCGACTTTTGACCAGATCTGATGTCAATTATTATCGTTCCTTTAGAATAAGGTAGAAAAACTTCCTTCACTCCTATGAGAGCCACAGCACCAAATCGACTGCAGTTGTTCGCACTCTCTGCTGGGGGAAAGAGCCAGAGAACCCTCAATTCCTTGTCTATCAGTCATCTGTAGACAGTGTTGGTCACTGTGAGTTAGTTAATATAGATAATATGAAAGACCTTCTGTCAGTGCTCAAGAACTATTGACTCAACCACTGAAAAAAACCAAGTTACTAGCTAGTAGGACTAATCCACAGAGATCTGAAATCATATTTATGTTTTGAGTGAAATAGATGGTGCATTCCAGCCTGATATGGGGACAACATAATATAAAGAAATTCAGTGGCAAAGAATACAGAAGAGCGGGGCAAGATAATTTTGAATTTTCTAACGAAGAAAGGAATGAAGTTCTACGGATAACAGCCAAAGGAAATAAAAATCTTGTCTTGCTAGACAGATGCAATGGGAATATGATGTAGGTAAATTGCCATAGTACCTTTGGTTGATCAGATAATCAACATCAATTTTCTGACTATGAAAAGTATTCTTTCTGCGCGAGGTGAGCATGGCAAGGATTCAGTAAAATGATCTCTTGGAAGAGAAGCCAAGACTTCAGAATTGTGACCTTTTTAGTGTCTCATCAGCCAGGCTCTAAAGTAATTCTAGACCTTCAATTTAAATGCAGCAGGCTGTGTGTGACTGACACAACAACTGCTTTGCTTCTTGAAACCCAAAACAACTGGCTTATGATTTCTCCCGTTACACCCTTTTATACATCCCTAAGTGCACTACAGGTTTTAACTATCACTGTTGCTAAAATATTTAATTACTAATTTTTCCTAATTAAAATCTAATCTGCTGGTTCTTAAAATTTTAAATTAAAATCTCACAAAACCGATTTATTTATTTTTCTGCATGAATGTAAAAAATAAGGTTAATGTTATGAAGGAGCTCTTGAGCTCATGAACTAGGATTCAGAGGAAAAGAACTCAGTATTTCTTTGCATAAACTCACCACTTTTTTAATTCCTGAAGTTACAATGTGGCTGTAGTATCAGTCTTTTTCCACATAACAAAGAAATTAGGTCTGACTTTAAACAAAGTCCCAGGAACTAAGAAGATGCAATTTAGGATGGGTGGCTGATACCTCACTGCTTGTTGCACAGTACTTGCCATTTGGAAAACTTTTTTCGGTTCCCTCTTCTACCTGAGGCAAAAAAAAACATTTTAAGGTTTTTTACAACAACAAAAGACATCTGAACTCAAAGAACGCTGGACGTTTTTTCCAATGTAAGGTTTTACAACTTGCAATAGAGATTGAAGTAAATTATCTATAGATGTAAGATAAAAGAATATGATTTAAAGCATCTTATAATTATTTTTGTGAGTCTCATACATTCCTCTAGGGTACGTACAGTCCAGACATTGTCACATTATATCAATGCATTAGAACTATGGGACTAAATTGTTGAGACAGCATCCATAAAACAATGTCCCAGCAGAAGGCCAAGGATCATGGATGGAATAAGCTTCCTAAAACACAAGCCTATATTCCATCAACCACTGATTATTACCTCCGCATTTTAGACTATCCACACTCTGCAGGGAAAGTGTTAGCACCTTTCCAGGAAACTGAGATTAAAGAAATGCGATATCCTTGGCAAAACCTTCACAGTATAAATAGAAGTGGATCCCTGGCTTTCCAGATGAGTGTGGACAAAGTTTTAATGCCTAAAGTTCTGAACCTGCAAACCACTATCAATCTCTCTAACTACGCATAGCAGGGCATCTATTGACCTTATTTGTGAGTATGAAATTAAGAATTAACACAGTATAGCAATGAATGTAAAATAGTCTTATTTTAAAGACATTGGCCATAAAAAAAACCAGAAAACTCTTCTGAAAAATATTTAATTACAAGATTGTTTAAAGGAAATTTTTCATTCTTTTACATGCCAAATCCTACATATCTTGATAGTGAACTGATTTGTGAAAAAAAACCAAACCTATGAAAACTTTCAAAAACATTTCACTGGCTCTCATAGTGGTCTTTTTTAGTTAATATTTACAGAGAGTCAAGATATTGCTATTTGTAATACTCTGGTCAAAATTAAATAACTTGTATTACAAAATCTTCCCTTATAGCTATTGTAAATCAACCAGAGAGAGGAAAATACCAAAGTTATGATGAAAGTTTTGGACTGACCTAGAAGGAAGGCACTTCCAAGTCATAAGGCATCACTTGATCTGAGGAAGCTCTGGCCACCCTTGTGCAAAGTATTGCATAGGTTGCAAGAGATAAGGATCACCTTAAAAATAAAATAACTCATAATTGGCCAGTAACATAAAGCCAGGAGATAACAGGACCCTCATGGCTTTGAAAGAGCTGTTGTCTCACATTACCTCGCACCTGCTTCTTTCACTGGGTGATGGGCAACATGCAGCTCCGTTTGTCTGCGCCCGGCTGGTGTCTGTAGGTAGGATCAAACCCGGCCCCTCTTTGGGAAGGGAAAACTGTCAGCTTAACTGAGGAGTTTTATCTGCTGTGGGCTACAGGCTTAGGCTTTTAATGCTAAGTGAGCATTGATCTTAAGTGGTGAAACATAATATATCTATTTTTATTAGCAGACAGACCTATAAAATATAAAACTGTCCTGTAACTACCTGTCCTGGTTATGAGAACAGCCAAAGTCTGAAGCAAGGAAAAAAACATGTGACCAAATAATGAAGTATTCATAATCTTTTCTTGTTAGCAGGTGTTCTGTGAGCTTGTGAAGTCTATATTTTCCATCAAATACCAACAAAATTTTATAAATGTCATTATACACCCCATAATCAGAGAGTATATTGAATTGCAACTAATACATTTAGATACCAGAACAGATTTGAAGGTGGACATGGCATGGTAATAAACAAATATTTATTATTTTTTATTTATTTAATATTTATTATTTGCAAGTATAATGATAGAACATTAAGCAATCTGCGTCAGAAATTATGGGGTAGTTCTATGGATTTTTTTCTTTTCAGTTCTGTACCTTAATATGAAAGAAACATATACAGCTACAACAGACTTTATCTGGTTCATAGATATAACACATGAAGGATAGACTGCTGTGATGGTACATTTCACTTGCTCTGCATTAGAGGTTTTCAGCCCTTTGATTTCTAGATATTTAAACGTTTACCAGCAAAGACACAAAAAATCCAAGTCTACTGAAAGAAGGCTTGGTCTTCTCAGTTGTGTTTCACCTTGAAAAGAATCTGTAGACTCCAGAGTTTTGGGTCAGAAGTTGAAAATCACATTTGAGTGCCATCAGACTGCTGAAATTTGTTACCTGCACAGTACATTTTCAGGATTTGGACCTTTCAACTGGAGCTGCTGACCATTGCAATATCGCTTTGCCACATGTTAGGCTATCGCTCGTGAATAAAGTTGAGCTGTACGTATAGAGCAGGTGTTTGTCCAAGGTAACCAAACACATTCAGTTTGTGGCACAAAACAATATGCAGATAATTACTTCAGTCATCTGTGATAACACCTGTATTCTGGAAGTTGCATTAGCTGTAATTGAACCTCAAGTTTTTGTACAGAATTAACTGTTGGATAAACAGCGAAAGAGAAATGTCTTCTTTCAGAGGTACTACTGTCTGGAACCTGCGGTGTTTTAATCAAAACATGGCTCCTGACAGAAAACATTTTAAGCAGAATGAGGTACAGTCAGAGAACCTCCTGCTTGGAAGGCTTTCAGCAGGGAACTGTGCCCTCTGCTGCCTGCTTGAGCACAGTGAAGAAATAGCACTAGGAAACTTGGGCTGTATACCTCTACCTTGAAGCATGGGTGATATGGGACAATTCAAAGATATATTCTAATATAACTGGTTTTATAGGGTCAAGTTGTTAAACTTAGATTCAAGGCTTATTTGGCTGTATTTTCGGCTGGCTATTCTGACTTTAATTTGCTATACCATTTAACTTTACTACCCACATTGGTGACAGTCACAAAGAATAACTTCTGAGGCAGTTAGGGATGCAGCACTTCTGTCACAGTTTCTCAAAGAGTTCTTAATAACAAAGGGACAGGAAAAAAAAAAATCAGTGACAACTATTTTGTGAAAGTGTTTTCTTTTCGAGCTACTGAACCACTGAAAAAAACACCTCCACAGCCAGGACAAGCTTTTTTACATATGTAGAATGCAGACATGTACCTAAGAAAACAAGCATATTTATGTACCATAGATGTAGCTTCTCTGATTTCCATTCTAAATATATTCTTATGCTGGCAGAAACTGCACATATTTACTCAACAACCCTCTTCACCAATGGACTTTCCACTGAGATGCAACTGAGCCCTGTGATGCTAAATGGGCCTAAGAGGATTTAGTTGTTTTTAACAGCTAAATTATATCTTTTCTATTCTTAAATGAACAGCAGCTTTCTCAAATTCCTGATAAAAGCCTGATGTGCCTGAAAACACCAGAAACAGGACCTGCTTGCCCTGTTTCCCCTAATTTCTGTTGCAGTTTAGATTTAACCGCGTGTTCCATGCTCCCAGCCACCATGAAATCACAACGCCGTACTACCTGGTTATCCTACTCCTCTCACAACAAAAAAAACATCCTCTGACAAAGGATCAGAGAGAATTCTGTGAGGCCCAGGTCAATGGAGCAGACTGAAGTTCTACCCTCAGTTTAAAAACAAAGTTTTCCAGCCCTTTTCTGTGCAGACAATGCCTTGAAAACCTGAAACAATGTAAATAGACTACGATGGAGAAAAGAACAGGGTGAGTTGATCTCAGTGAGAGCAGACAGAAAGCAAGAGTATTACTGAAGGGACACAAGTGCATCATGGCCCATGCATTTGTGCTCTTACATCTTCAGAAAAGTTAAGAAATCCTGAAAAAATCTCACTATCCCTTACCATCTTCCGTTGCCCATCCCATTGCATGCTCACAGAGCAGGGACGTGGCACACCATGAAAGGATCTCCCAGCTATTTCAATTCAGCTCTGGTGAACATCTTTGCCTGGAAGGATAGATAGTAAAAAATCTGGAATTACTACTTCTGTAAAGAATTCACATTCTGTATGTCACTTCGCAGTTTTCCTCAATGTCACGCTTCCCAGAAGCAGTGCCTTAAAAAAACATCTGCTCTAAATAAAAATTACTATACCTTTGTGTCTTTAGTGGAAGATTAAAATCATTCAGATGATCTCAATAACAGCACTCTTTGACAGCTTTCTGAAGTGACAAGAAAACAGTCCTAAATAAAGATATTTTGAACAAGAAATTGCAAAGAGTCTGTGGGGAGGCTGAAAGATGCCAACAGGAAACGGAGGACCTGCAGAAGTATTAGGGATGCAGAACAAAAATCTGAGAGATGAAGAGTAACATGGAGCCAGACTGGAAGATGTGGGAAGATGGAAAAGAAATATCTGTGAAGGAGAACCTAGTGGGATACAAGTTCTAGCCTGTGGTTCCCTTGCTTACACACCTAGAGTGTCTCTAATACAGACACGTGGAGCAAGGGCTATCTCAGCAATGCTTGATGTTACCAATAAAATATTTCTGTCCTTTATAATAACCATTCTGTACTTCGATGGAGACAGTAATGTTAAGTTAAGGGTTGTCCTTTTTTCTCATCTTTGTATCGCTCTCTACCAAATACCGCAACCAAGGAATTCCTGTTTACTATTTTTCTTACAGAAGTAGTGCTCTGGATGTTTTCTGACTCTTGAGGCCACTAGTTCTTCTGCTTCTTTCCAAAATTCCTAACAGGAAATGAAACGAAATTTTAGCAACCATTTTAATAATAAATTTTACAAGCGGGTCATATGCTGAGTGAAACGAATACATGGCATTTTAATATATGTTCTGAAACACATGTGATATTTGGGGTTGCAATTTGTGCAGGGGCTGAGACTAGATGACTGCCAGAGGTCCCTTCCAACCTGAGAGATTTTATGGTTCTGTTAGTGCAATCTTGTATGGAATGTTACAAACATTACCTTATCACTTCAAAAAACATTGGAACACTAGATAAGAATTTTATATTAAGTTCCAGCAAAGCTGGTTGATTTTCTGTTTATTTTCTACAATCAGATACAGGAATCAAAGAATGTGTTGTATAGAGAATATGTCCAGAATTAAAGATAACAAGAATGAGTCAGAGAAATGGGCATAGCCTGGGGAATTTTGAACATTATTGTGCAATGATTTTTATAATTCATTACATTTGGATTAAGACATACATAGATAACAGCTGTTCTGTGAATTTTTACCTGTGATGAAACCAGTCATGTGAATAAATAAAACAGTAAACAGTCCAGAATCTATGACTTTGTTAAGATAAACTAATTGAATTGAGAGTTCAGAGATGCATATTTGTAGGAAATCCAGGGTATCCAGCAAGTGACTATGTGGGATGTTGCAAGATCGGGATGATCTCAGCTATTAGAAACAGGAGACTAGATCTAAATGAAGAGGATTATAAAAGTTATAATTAGCTAATGCTTCCTAAAAGCCTAACTAAACTGTTGGGTTTTTTCCATTCCAAAGTGTAATACCATAGTGAGATCAAGTATCATGTAGTAAGTGCAGACAGAGAAACAAATCTTATCAACACAATATTGTCTGCCATTATTTCAGGACCTGTAAACTCTCTAAAACAGATACTTTTCCTTTAATGATGCTGTGATTGCTGAAGGAATGTTCACTTATTATATTGGTATATAATAAGCACATCAAAATTAATTGTCACCAATTCATGTTAATTTTATTTACATATCCACAGGTGGCACTTCTTTAATCTCTAATCTGTGCTATAAATTCTGAAGAAAGCAGATAGATTGCTGAACACAACAGAAACTCCTGCCTCTTAAAAGCACGCTTGCTTTTCTCAGAAGTGATTTCATTGTTATTTAGTGTTTACAAGTATTCATGGTATTTACGTAATAACCTGATGAAGTATGACTGTGTCTGTTCTTCATGAATCTTATTCTCTGTCCTTAGAGAGTTTTCAAAGTACATACATATGTAATGGTTCAAACCTCGACAAAGAATAAGTGAAGGGGCATGGGAGATCCTTCCTCTCAGGGAGTACCAGCAACTGTGGCTTGGCCTTTGCTGTTGACACCTGGCTAAGCACCAGAGAAGAACCAGGACTGTCAGCAACGTGAAGATTTTTCGAGAGTGCAGTTAATGCTGCCTTACAAAGGACAGGCTGTTTGTACCATCTGCCAGAGATGCAGGAGAACACAAATAAAGTGCTTTGCTGAGACATGCGTTGACTTAATGGGGAAGTGCAGGCTTGATTCTCTCAAGCTTACCCCAGCCCACCCAAAGAACATCTGGTGAGCTAATTTCACTACAAGATCAAGTTACATTAGTTTTCAAAACAAATTTATAGTTTCTTCAAAACTGAAATTTAGTTTGACTTTAAAAACACTGGTGTTTAAAATAAAACTCCAATATCTGTGACAAAAAAAACGTTACTCACCTGAACTGTGTGTACAAGCATCTTTAAAGTAAGTGTGAGCATTCCAACTGAAATCAAATTAGCTGGTTCTAAACTTAAAATTCTGTATGTGCTTAAATCCTTTGCTAGGTTGGGTTTGTGTGCTAGATGGCTTAGCTGGCCAGCAACAGTCCTTTTTCTCTAATTTTGAGAGCAGAAGAAGTCTGATCTGGCAAGTGTCTTATCCTCCATGTTACAAATGTGTCACTGTGACAGTGTGTTGATGGTCTATTGAACTCCTATCTTCTTCCTCATTGCATTAATTAAATGAAAGCTTTAGTTATTAGGCCACAGAGGCAAGTAACTCACTGAATATCTAAGTGACTGTCTAGTAACATCAAATCTTGGTCTTTCTGAGTCAATGCTAAGAGTTATGATCTGTTTGGATGATAGATAATAAACATATATAGTCCATGAGGAAATTTCCCCTGCAGTGAACGTGACCTGCCTTCCCTGAGGCACTGGAGCTACAATGATGACTGTCAAAGAAGAGATGCCACCTTCTGAAAACCAGCAAAACTCTTGTATTACCAAATGACTCATGTTCAGCATCAGTCCTGCAACTAAGTTCTGTGTATAAGCATGACTGACTAATAAAATATAAACCTTTGGTGGAGAAACACTTTTGTATGTCACCTTTGGCTTCTTGAACAGCTCAAGGTGACTATGTTCATATGAGGAGGACCTTCAACACCAATAGCCTGCTAAGTCGACTGTGCAGTAAGAAAACCCCTGGGCAGCAGGGTCAGAAGACAATTAATGCTCCCTTAGGCATTTGTACCCATTCCACATACAGGACAATGTAAAGTACTGCAGCAAAATATCTGAGTAAGACAGAAATTATTTACAAAACCTCACTTCTTCCAACAGCAGGCAATCTTTTGGTAGTTGTGTTTACAGCACCCCCTAACACTCCAGTTGCCAGCCCAAGATCCAGGATAACGACGTAGTGACCAACAGATGCAAGGCTGGCGCTTTGTTTAGTACAAGACAAGGGTGATCTGCTTTTTTGTGAATAGGTAGCTTTTACCAGGTTTGGTTTATTGCCCTCTCACATTGAGGAGCTTAGTTTGCTGAAATTCAGAATAAAATATTAGCATTAGAACATATCTAGTATTCTGCAGGCTTGTCTGGGCATCAAATATTCTATTGATAGTATAAAATTCTCCGCTGTTACTGTTTTCTGCCTTGGGTTCTCTGATTCTTTGCAAACTGAGAAACTTGTTCAGAACATAAAACTTTTTAAAAGAAAGGTGCCACTATAGGATAAGGATTTTCTTCACCTTTGTGATACGTGTTTTTAAGAAAATTCTTTTAGGAAAGCATGTGCAAGGATTGTTTACAGCAGCTTGCAGTTGCACCAGCAGTGCTGTTGCCTGTCAGCTGATCTAAACAGCTGACCAGAAATTATTTTTGACTGATTTTCAAGCAAGAAAAAATCACTCTTCAAAAAGCATTAACAAGTTGCTGAAGTGAGCACTGTTTGGCTGATGGAGGAAAATCCTTGTCTGCCTTTCATCATGCCTTCCCAGATCATCACAGGTGAAGTCATAAGAAAATACGCTTTTTCATATGAAATTGGATCTTGCAGTTGAGAAAGGGAGTTACCTGTGGATGATAGGATGATTTGGGTAAAAATTAAGAGCCTAGTCATTGAAATCTTGCCTTTGACAGCAGATATTTAAGATTACAGACCCTTTCATTCATTAGTCTATTTGGAATCTCATACAGCTCCCTGGGTTTTGTAGTAATACAACTGAGAGCAGAACTGAAAAAAAGTGTTAGGCAGGTAGGTTATGCAGTCTCTCATCAGGGGTTTAAGATGAACCTGGTGGTTGGGACTGTTGTAAGAAATGGGAGGAATCCTAGAAAATAAAACATTTTGACACATTCATTTTGTTAAGCAACGCTGTATCTTCAAATTTTTTTTTAAAATTATGCTAGTGATATAAGTGGATTTAAAATTAACACAAAATACCTTTTCTCTTAACTTCTTTTTGTTTAAAATTTTCTTTTTAACAGCTGACATCTGACATTAATTCAGAGAATTTGACTTATGATACTATTTCTGCTGTCACTGCTGCTTATTCGAAACATGATATTTTTGATTACTTGGGATCTAGTATTCAGAAGTTACCTGAATACATTTGCAAACACATTTAAGTTGCACAATTATGTGTGTTCTCTATGTATAAAAATTCAGTACTCAAAATGAAAACATATATACATTTAAAGATAGATTGGCTTTACCTGTACAGTTTTGTATATTCAAATCACATAATAGATTAAATGATTTTTAAAAATTATAAAAAGAAAAAAGCTAGAGGCAGAAATGTCATCCAATTCTAGAATCCTGATGAATTCCAGATGTATCTTGTACTTTACTCTTGCTCGATCCAAACTAATATTAGACATTCCAGGTGAGAGAGAGAAAAGATATATGTTACATGACTGCAATGTTCCTCACACATAATCTCTACCTTTCTTTTTACATAGTACTAAGATGTAAGACATCTGGAAGACACCATGAGTGCAGTAGCATATGCTCCCTTCTATATCTCCCATAAGAAACACCTTTATTACATTTTATTAGGTTTTAGTCTCCCGAGTTTAACTGGAAAATGATTAATTAGATTAAACCATTTTGAGAAAGGGTTTAATCATAGCATGTGTTCTCCCAGTCCTGACAGAAGATCATAACCTACAGCATCTCTGAATTTATAGCTAAACAAATGCTACTGGTCTTGGAATACGCAGATGAAAATTGTTGGCCTGTTGCCCAACTGTGTGCGTAAGACCTATAACTGAAACACTAGGTTCATTACCTCTGTCAAAAAAGGTATAGTGATGCAAGGCTAGGAAAATATTTTCCATGTCTAGTGCCTTAAAATACTTTGCTATGATTTCTGCAGAGAACCTTTGCAACAAGCACGTAGCTAAAGCTGGGAAAATGCCTAGCCAGAAGCACACAGACTGTACAGTGAAACCAGTTTTACAAACACTAATAAATACAAATTTCAGGTTGCTGTGGGTGTTCAATCTGTAGTTCCTTCCACTCAAAAAGCTACTTGCAGTCTGTAACTTCAAAAGAAAATAACGAAATACATAGGTGATGCTGTGCAATGTGGACACCCAGAACAGATCAGATTTCCCCTTTTCAGTGAAAATGTTCCTGTAACAAGCAGGTAGCCAACATTTAGCATTTGTGTAGCTGTTTTGACAAATAAAAGAGTTTGCAGTAATCATATTATTCTTAACACAGTCTTGTGAGGTAGGGAGTAGGGTGCTGTACTCTGCAAAATTGCAGTAACGTGAACACTGCCCAGGGAGTGATACCCACAGGTCCTCAGCAGACATCAGTGTCAGAGACAGGACTACATTTAATGGCTTCTTATTTCTTGTTATAAGCCTTTCGCTACAGTTGTGCTGTCTGGGATGAATTTTCTTTCTGAATAGCTGGGAAATCTTCACTGTGTCCATGCGGAATGTTGGAGAAACTGCTACTAGTGACCGTCTTGAGACTTCTCATAACTATTTCCTGATCTGTGATTCTTCCTTATCATATATTTAATCCTCATTTCTCAATTTCAGACCAGCATATTTCTTGAAACTAGTCAATACGATCTACTACGGAATTAGGTCAGTTACCATTTGTATACCGGTGCATCATACATGTCTTCAGGGAATGCACCTCAGTGTGCATCTGGAACATGAAGATTTCATTCATCTTGACTTTGAGCAAACCAAAAGCATTTCTAAAGTCTGGAATGATTGTTTGACTGTGTAGAAAGGAGGGTTTCTGGAAATCGTTACAATTCAGGGAAAGACAGCAACACAGCACTGAACAAATGCAGAGAATCAAAGAATTATTTGTGTTCTCAACTGCTTTCCACAGTGAAAATTGTGTTCTCCGAGGAGGACAGTGATTAGGATCTGGGCTTGTGACAATCTGGGGAGGGTATACCATCACCCCTGTTGGGAGGGCCAACGTTCCAGGTTGTGCTTGTGGCTACCAGCAGACTGTGTTTGCAGGCTCTGGGCTAGAGGTCCCAAGCTAAGACAATAAAAAAAGTTTCAGTGTTCACTATTACCGAGCTCTTGCTGAGTTGATCATAAGACATGGCAGAAACAGCAAATACCAGAGGGCACCTCTCAGTGTCACCCCTTGGTATGATGCTGCTACTGCTTCCAAAAAAACCTGAGGTGCAGCACAATATAACAGTAGTCACTGTCTTCATTGCAAGCATGAAGCATAACGTCTAGGTTTTCATATCGAGGCCATTACTTGTCTTTGCAAACAAGTCAGGAAGATGTGGAGTGTTTGTGTCAAATAATACTCTGTCTAGAAGAACAGTTCTTCAATGACATAAGGTGTTTACTAATAATACCCGGTCAATTAAAACATCCAAAATGTAAGATATTGATACTTTTTAATGCTTTGGGAGGTAGTACTGAAGCATCCTTAAGGTCAAGAGTAAAGAGCTTAGTTCTGAAAGGGTCTGAGTACTTTGGCTCCTTACGTCAAACCTATTTCTGTACTTCAGCACCACTGCGGGTATGTAAGGTCACTGAAATGACTACGAGACTTGAACTGCAGATTTTGATTGGGTCACATAAAATATGTCTAGCATGAATCATCAAGTCCAATCATGAGGCCTTGGCACCCATTCCGGACTAAAAAAAGAGTAGCTTGGGGTTTTTTTTCAAAATACATAAATGTAAAGATGCATTGGGCAACCATTACATTTGTAGAGAATGGAGATAAACACCACAGAGAAAGTAAAAGAAATCTGAAGAGACTGAGGAACAGAAAGACACAGAAAGGTGGGAATGGAGAGAGAGAAGCTATCCAAATCTCTTGTGCTGGACAGACCACTGAGTCATGCTGAAGTGTCAGACCAACAGCATTGCAGTTACTTGTACTGGCAATTTTAAAGAGCAGACATGTTGTAAAATCCATAGACCAAGCCTGTAAGTGGTCACGCTACAGATAGCTGAATGTTGCAGAGCCCATGGAAATGCATTAGTTTAAAGTCATAGAAATGAGAGTTAAGAATGCAGAGGATAGAATCTGAGAATTTTGTCTATAATAATGTAACATAGTACCAACTGCAAAATGAAGTACTGCTCTATTACTGTATCCTCAGACAGATTTTTAAACATAACATCTTAGGATCACTGCATATCATTCTTTTAGTCTGATTCCGTGGAGTTTGTAAAAAAAAAAATGCTTTTGATACATTGTTGATTTCTTAAACTGTTCTTCTGAGAAGAACATTGACATTTCCAGCCAACATTTTTCTCCGTTAGTAAAGACTTTTTATTATATACTTTTTCCCTCTCTTTTGGTAATGCCTGCTTTTCAACATGTGTTGCTGAAATTCCGTGTATTTGACAAGCATGGGGTTCCTTATACTGACTCCTTTTTAATAACACACTCTTTACACTTGCTATACACATATAAATGTTTACACTTCCACGCATCGCATTACCTTTTTATCACCTACAGATGATACTTTCAGAGCTGTTCTGTGGTTGGAGTGAAATCTTGACTCCATTAAATTGAAGAGAAGCACAGGTGTTGATAGAAATGGGATGCTGTACCCTGACCTTTTGATGTGTGCAAATTGCATGGAAACATAAGGAGTGACTTTCTCAGATCCCTGGGATACAGGGATCTCGAGGGATTTCTGGAAGATGATTAAAAGGTGAAAACTCTGCTGTCTGCAGAAGGCATATTTCAAGGGCTGGAAACACACACAATGATTTTCTTACAAAATTCTCTTTTAGGAGAATGTGTCTCACTGGAGAATATGCAAGACCTATTTCTGACTTGCTCCATTGTTAACTATGAGATGTCTTTTGTAAATCTCTTACAGACTCCTACAGCCTCACCTTAGGATTTCTGTGGTCTGGTTAGGACTGTTCTCAGGTAGATGTTACGGCGAGTGTCATGCAAGAAGGTCACACATAAAACTCTACCTTGTTATAGAAGAGTTGCCAATCCGCTGGAATTTCCAAACAGACACGTCTAGACCTTATAAAAGCAAACAGTATAGGTCAGACTCTCATACTTGGATTATTTCAAGTCAGACTGTGCCAGTGTGTAAAAGTAAATAGCCCAGCTCAGATTTGGATTACAGTGGGAGTGCCATACAAGCAAATCCCTATGGGAAGAAGAAAAATGTCCTCTTCCTGCAGAATTTATCTGTTTAGTTTTTCAGATCTGGAAGAAGTGTCTTAAACAAGCAGCATATTTTTCTTGTTTCTTTGTATTAGATCTGTATATGATATTTAATAAATTTAATTTTTTTTTTCCTAGTGATAGTCTCTTAAGTTTATGCTTATTTTAATAGATCGCCACAAGGAAAATTTGTTCACCTTTTCGTTCCTTTTGCTAAATCTGAACTCTGGATTATTGTTTCCATATTTATTGTATGTCATGGTCTAAACATTAAGTTCTGCCACAACAGAGAAATTACAAGATTTTGCAAGCAAGGTCCTAGAGCCCAAACTGCAGACAGCTGAGTTATATGCCTTCTGAAATCAAAAGATGCATTAAAAGTCTGCCTGGTGTTTGTCTAGGTGTGCTACATTCTGCTTTTTATCAAACGAAGTAAATGTAAATAAAGGACCCATAAAGCCAGCAAATTGACTGAATGTGCTTCTCTTTTCCTTTGGCAGATGATCCAGCATAGATCTGGCCGTCAATGGGGGTTTCCATTCATGCCTACAATGTTTTCCACAGCACGGCACCTCAGTGAAGTGGAAGGCATATGACAATTTGGCTTCTTGGCCATGGCATGCCACCATGGCATCCCTCAATCAAAAGCACTGAGTGACCTGTGACCTGTCTTTCTCGCACTGCTTGGCATGCAATGTGCAACATGTCAAAAAAACACTGCTGTCTCTTCCATATTGTGTATTATTAGGTGCCTTTCCGTTCTATTGTTTTCTTCCACAAGCTATTAAATATAGTGGAAGATATTTTATATTTAGATTGGTCATGGGCATCAAGTAAATGCTTTTGCTTATTTAACAGTTCACTCATTGTGGGCATGTTTTGTGCTCCCATAAAGCTATTTGCATGAAGTCACCCATGAGAAATAGGCCTGAGCACGGTGGAACCTGGAAAATTTAGCTTCAGGCAAGGGAATTCTTGAATTACACCCTGCTGGTATGTTTACTTCTGTGTGTCCCCTTACCATCAGTCATTCCTGGCTGGCATGCTGGCCCCTGAGGACTGCTGGAAATTGTCATATTGAGGTGGAATAGCACTTCAAGTTACATCAAGGTATTGGCTAAGCCAGCCATGGCTGGCAGAGCCCAAAGCTGCTGTAAGTCACTTTTCCATGCATCATTCTTTGTGAGTGCTTTGTGTGCTCTGGGTAAAGCCATGGCTCAGAGCCATTTTCCAAACCCTGTTTATTCCTGCTTTCCATTCTCGAAGAAGTGTCTATGATTTCAGGTAAGGTATTTTCGTAAGCAAGATGAGCCTGATTATGCCTTTTATTTGTTTAGCAGAAGCAAATACTGCATCTGAACTGCAAGTCCAACAGGCAGTGTCCCATAGCTGTAGCACGTGAATTACCACTAGTCCCCCTGTTTTGATCTTTCATTCAGGTGACAAATGTATAAAACCCTCTTTTGGATTAAGTGTACCTTGTTGGTTAGGTATCCAACAGGACTACTACATTTTATTTATTCTGATAAGCTTTCAAAGTAAACTGTTCCCAACAGGTGCCCAGCTGTGAACCTGTGACTGGGTACCAGTTTCAGACAAGAGCATATCTGCAATTACTGCGTAGGCTAACACCTCTCACTTTCAGTCTCATTTCATCCCACTGCATTTCTCTTAAGTTACAGGACCTCCTTTACTTGACATGGTTGAATTTATTACTATTAAGAGAGAAGCAGTTTAGCACGAAGATTGCCTGTTTATATGCACTGGGATTGGGTTATACTATTTTGTGATATTGAAGACACCTATTTTACAGACATATTTTACAGACAGAGCAGTGATAGGAAATGCCTGGCAGGCATCTCTCAAACCTGAAACATCAGCTACACACTGATTCCATGCTAAATCACTTGCTTTTTATTTAAGTTTTTATATTATAGGTGCTGTATTTTTTGATCATTCTAAAAAGACAGTCTGAGGAGAGCCACATTTAGTATTTATTCAGCCCAGAACACTCAGATCAAACTCAGATCAGATTTTTCTGAATGCTAAGAACTGATGAACACTGCAACTAAAATCACAGGTAATTACTTTACTAATAATTTTTAGCCCCAGCCACTAATGATGCTGCTGAAATCGGATTTGCTTTAGTCAGTTTGTTTCAATTCCTCTTGCCTTTCCTTCCTTGATTTCACAAATCTTACCTTTCTGTCTCACAGTGCTACTGAGTATTACTGGACACAGGTGTGTTCCTGAGCCAGTGTGACCTAATTAAAGCATAGAATAAGAAGGGCTGTACTGGATTTTCTGCTGTTATGCAGTCTTCTTGCCTACTCAGTCATAAACATTTTCCGTCAGGATTTTTTTTCAGTTGTATAAGAGATGTAGGGCAACTTTCATGAAAGCCATTCTTAAAAATGTACCTCAACTATCCACCTGAGCAATGGCATAATAATTTCTTTGCAGAAGATATTGTGAAGATGCTTTCATTGGTGCCATAGTGCAGTACTGCGGGTGAAGGTGCTGTGGCTGGCCTCACAGAAATCCTGAAGTTTTTTATGAATAGTATAGGTTGATCTTGTTATGCTCTCACCTTTGATATTTCTTCAAGACATCTCAGCCATTCTGCAGATGGCTGTTGGATTTCTAAACATATTAGAGGTTCAGAAAACAGAAACAAACCATTGCAATGCAGCTGTGAATGCACTATTGTCATATTGCTCTTCTTCAGTGTTTAAAACTGTGGCCTTTTCTTAGTCATAATGGGTTTTCCATGAGAGAAGTATTTACTTCGTAGAGAAAGCAATGTTACCCAAGTTAGATTATAATGAACTTCTGAGCCAATATCAGAAGAAAGGGATAAATGCATAGCTAGGTCCTAATAGATGCAAAAATAATTTTACTGTGATTGTCTCTAAATACAGATAAAGCTACTGCATTTTCTTTTTGCTTTAACTTTCATGGTGAAAAGCAACAGCAAAAGAATACTATCACAAAGCCAGTGAGATGTTGTGATATGACTTGGTGCCTGGGGCTGACTCCAAGTACCTACACCCTTGTTCCCAGAATTTATTGCTTACGTATAAGTCAGTGCCTAGAAGCAGCAGCACAGAAGCTGGCAAAGAACTACTCCTCTGGGTGCAGCAGGACCAGCTCACTGCAATGTTAACATATGAAGACTTTTGCTGAGGCTCCTTAAAAGAGAATGTGTAAATTCTCATATACAGCAATGAATCAATAGAACTGACTTGCACCTTTTTCTGTGTAATACAAATAATAAATGGCTTACCTCCATAAATGGCTTCAATAAGCACTCATACATATGAAGTTTTCTTAATTGAATTGTGCCTAAGGAAGATAAGAAGACTTACATTTCTGAAGGACACTTTGATAATGAGCACATCTTTGTATCTTTAAAGACGGTAAGAGGAACGACTTTTACGATATAAGTTGCTAAGGTTTAGTGACTTTCAGTCTGGCATATCTTCTCTACATAAAGATGCTATAAACACCTCTGTATAAAATCTTCTCAGATACAGCTTCCTAAGTGAGAGATCTTGTTCTACCTTTCTCTCAGAGGGCTGATGTCTGCTCATGACTGACTTCAGAACAAGAAGTTACTAGACAACTTTAAAGAAATATTTGTAGTTACCCTAAATGAAGCCCACATTTAGTTATTTATTTGCCTAGACATACAAGTAAGACAGAAGGGGAACCTTTATCTTCCAGCTGGTTTTGGGACATGAAATACAACCAAAACAATCTTAAGTCTCTTTATATTGCAACTTCTCAACCCTTTCCCTGTATCTCACCAATACAAAGAGTTTACAACCTCTCAAAACCCCAGGTTTATTTTCATACTGCTTTCCAGTGCTGGTGATTTGAGCAAGTTCGCCAAAACCAATGCTGGAAATCTCCATGGTTCGCGATGCTTCTTGGCTGACTCCCAAATATTTCGCTTGGGATATTATTTAGCTCGAGGTATGTAGTCTGAGGTAGTATTTAGCTCGAGGTAGATACAGTTGCAGTTGCGGCAGCGATAACATGGGCTGACAAAGCCGAGGGAGACTGCGGCGAAGCTGGCATTGGAAAGGAAAGCTTTGAGTATTCAACATAGATGTAGAGACAAAGCCAACTAATGCAACCGTACCGATCACTAGCTCTCCACCATCTTAAAAACAGCTGTTTTCCTGACCAAAATATCAACTGCCAAGTTGCCTAACACGAGAAACGCATTTGGTATAAAGTTCCCCAGACAATGCCAAATTTGACCAAACAGCCAAGAACGGCCTCATGTGGG